>NC_041382.1:241936906-242017405 GCF_002162155.2 Triticum dicoccoides | reverse complement strand
GGGGGGTTGCCCCGATCCAGATCGGGGAAGGGCGAGAGGGAGGAGTGGGAGCGAATGGGGGCGACGTGGGGGTGGGGGTTAGGGTTTTAGGGGGATAAGGTGGAGTGGGAGGGTCCGGCCGGGCCAGTGGGCTGGCCTGGCGGCCCGTCGGCTTGCTGGGCCGAGGCCTAGATGGCCAGGGGGTTCTCTCCCTCTCTTTTATATTTTTTTTTTGTTTTACCTTTTGTCTTTTTTTTTATTTATTCTTTTCTGTTTTAGTTTATCTATAAATACTTAGGCATTTTATAAAATTGTGAACCTTACACCATAATTATCTTTGTAATATTTGGCACTAACCGAACATTTTTGTTTTGATATTTGAAAATTTTTGATGTTTGACAATATTTAAATTTTTAATTTAAAAAGTTTCGAACCGTCGCGAGATTAGCAACAGTAAACGAGGTGACGTGGCATCATTAGCAAAGGCCCACTGTAGCTTAAATACCCGGGCGTCACACCAGTACCATCTAATCTCAAACCTTAGTTCATCTCTTGTATCCAATCTTTGCCTCAAAACCTCAGATTGGTACCTGTGGGTTGCTAGTAGTGTTGATTACTCCGTGTAGTTGATGCTAGTTGGTTTATTCGGTGGATTGCTAGTAGTGTTGGCTATATGTTCAGATCCATTATGCATATTAACACCCCTGTGAGTATGAACATGAATATGATTTGTGAGTAGTTATGTTTGTTCCTGAGGACATGGGAGAAGTCTTGCTATAAGTAGTCATGTGCATTTGGTATTCGTTTGATATTTTGAGGAGATGTATGTTGTCTTTCCTCTAGTGATGTCATGTGAACGTCAACTACATGACACTTCACCATTGTTTGGGCCTAGAGGAAGGCATTGGGGAGTAATAAGTAGATGATGGGTTGCTAGAGTGGCAGAAGCTTAAACCCTAGTTTATGAGTTGCTTCGTAATGGGCTGATTTGGATCCATATGTTTCATGCTATGGTTAGGTTTACCTTAATACTTCTTTTGTAGTTGCGGATGCTTGCAATAGGGGTTAATCATATGTGGGATGCTTTTCCAAGGAAGGGCAGTACCCAAGCACCGGTCCACCCACATATCAAATTATCAAAGTGCCGAACGCGAATCATGTGAGCGTGATAAAAACTAGCTTGACTATAATTCCCATGCATCGTCGGGAGCTTTTCCTTTATATAAGAGTTTGTCCAGTCTTGTACTTTGCTACAAAAAGGATTGGTCCATCTTACTGCACCTTATTTACTTTTATTACTTGTTACCCATTACAAATTACCTTATCACAAAACTATCTGTTACCGACAATTTTAGTGCTTGCAGAGAATACCTTACTGAAAACTGCTTATCATTTCCTTCTGCTCCTCGTTGGGTTTGACACTCTTACTTATCAAAAGGACTACAATAGATCCCCTATTCTTGTGGGCCATAAAGACTATTTTCTGACGCCGTTGCCGGGGGGTGAAGCGCCTTTGGTAGGTGGAATTTGGTAAGGACAAATTTATATAGTGTGCTGAAATTTACTTTCACTTGTTACTATGGAACATAATCCTTTGAGGGGCTTGTTCGGGGTATCTTCGCCCCGACCAGTAGAGCAAAGAGTTGCTCCTCAACCTACTGAACCTACTGAAAATGTTTATTTTGAAATTCCTTCGGGTATGATAGAGAAACTGCTAGCTAATCCTTTTACAGGAGATGGAACATGACATCTCGATTTGCACCTAATCTATGTGGATGAAGTTTGTGGATTATTTAAGCTTGCAGGCGTAACACCCCGGTAGTTAACCTATAGTAACCACACACCCTAATGGTGCCATGTCATCGCATTTAATTTTCTAAACCTCACTTTGATCCAAACCTAATTCAAACTCAAATTTAAATAAAGTCAAATTATTATTTCGTCAAGCGGTAGAAAAAAATGTTCGCTGGGTTGCAAAAAGTTCACTAACTAATTCTTATGTATAATCCAACATTATTTGAGCTATTAAAATGCCCTTAAATGTTTTAAACTGGAACAAACAGCCCAAAAATAAATCGTTTCTATTTAAACAAAACTCAAATGAGATCAATTAATCTCTGAACTTTTTGAGGCAGTGCAGAATATTGCATAATAATTATTTTGGCAAGTTATACATTTTACTAAATACATTTAGTGCCCAAAAGGAATGCAAACCGTGAGGAAAATCAAACCACAAAAAGAAAAGTTAAAAGAGGTAGAACCTACTGTGCACTTAGGCTTTAATTCTATAGTATAAGGCCCAGCCCACCCCTGCACCTTCTCCTATCTCTGTTCACAGGGGGCATGCTGGGCGAGCGCTATGGCCGCGTGTCGAGCATCCGCCGCCTTCCCGCGTGGTTAAGGTCGTCCCCGCACCTCTCTGGAACCCTAGCACCATTTCCCCTTTCCCCCGCACCGCTTTACTTCTCCCCTACGCTCGCCGGATGCCGTCGTCACCATGGCCCCGTCGCAGGCGTGTCTACCGGCCACCGTCCTCTGTCCTATGCTGTCCAGGAGCTCCGTCATGTTCATCTCCTTCGACTACTTCACTGGATCGAGCTCGGGGAACCACGTCGATGCTGCCCTCATCTGTTTTCTCCGTCGCGGCCACCACGGCCTCGCTGTCGATGCCGCCGCTCTGGTCCACCCCGGTCCTCCCCGAGCACGCCAACGGACTCAACGTGAGCTCCTCCTTCGGATCCCCATTTCCCCCCTTCGATTTATACGCCGTAGGCCGCCATCACCGTCGTGCCCGAGCTTCCGCGGACGTGTACGTGTGTCCGTACTGCCGCTGCTCTGCCTCTTCTCCTTGCGAACTGCTACTGCTCTTCACCGTTGTGTGGCACTGCTGCTACTCTCCTGCGCTAGCTGCCGCTACTACTACTGTCGCTGTTTTGGTCTGCTGCTTCCCACCGGGCTATTCTGCTTGCCGCTGCCTGCGCTGCTGTCCGCCGCCGCTCGCTCCATGTCGTTGCCTACTATGCTGCTAGTGCTGCTATTGCCGCACACTCTAGAGTGCCACTCCTGCACGCAGCCACTCTTGGCTGGCCATGGCCGACGTGGCCTTTGTGTCATGCGTGCTAGCCAGCGTGGCTTGAGCCACTACCAAACGGCCGGCCATTAGATTAGGATTTAATCTTACTTAGCTAACCTCAAACCGGTATTAGTACTAACCTTACATACTAATTAGTGTATGACTTATGGCCCCCACCACTAATTGGGCTAATTAAAAAATCTGTCAAACAAATGGCCCTATGACACATGAGCCCCACTGCCTAGTTTTGACCAGTCAACCCAGGAAATGTTGAGTGTTCACCCTGTTGACTCAGCACACCCCTGGCCCCACTTTCAGCCTCTAATGCACTGCTGGGTTCACTGGACCGGGTGCATCTAGTATTTTAGGTGTATTTTCGAATTAATATTAAATCCAGAAATTTCAAAAAATGTTTAAAACTCTGAAAATTAATATAAAATAAACCGTAACTCGGATGGAAAAACTTTGTACATGAAAGTTGATCAGAACGACGAGACGAATCCGAGTACGCAGTCCGTTCGTCCGCCACACATCCCTAGCAGAGCGAACACGCAACTTTCCTCCTCTGGTTCATCTGCCCGAAAAGGCGAAACATCAGGAATACTTTCCCGGATGTTTCCCCTCTTCGCCGGTATCGCCTATCCCTATGTTAGTTCACCACTAGCACAACGTACTGTCGCGTCTTGCTTTGTGTTACATTTGATTGCTCTGTTATTTATTGTGTTCCCCCTCCGTTACTCCTTTCCGGTAGACTTCGAGACCGCTGCCGATGTCCGTGTGTTCGACTACATCGGAGATGACCCCTCCTTCTTGCCGGAGCAACCAGGCAAGCCCCCCGTTGATCACCAGATATTGCCTATTCTTCCCTCTACTGCTTGCATTAGAGTAGTGTAGCATGTTATTGCTTTCCGTTAATCCTATTCTGATGCATAGCCTGTCCTTGCTACTTCTGTTGTTACCTTTACCTGCAATCCTAAATGCTTAGTATAGGATGCTAGTATTCCATCAGTGGCCCTACATTCTTTCTCTGTCTACCATGCTAGACATATTACACATGATACATGTGGTGACTAAAGTCGGGTCAGCTCTAGAGTACCCGCAAGTGATTTCGATGTGGGGGCCTGAAAGGACAGGTGGCTCCATCCAGGTAGTGGTGGGCCTGAGTCCCCGACGGCCCCCAACTGTTACTTTGTGGTGGAGCGACAGGGCAGGCTGAGACCACCTAGGAGAGAGGTGGGCCTGGCCCTAGTCGGCATTCGCGGTTACTTCAAAATAACACGTTTAACGAGATCTGGGTATTTGATCTGAGTCTGGCCACTGGCCTATATGCACTAACCAACTACGCGGGAACAGTTATAGGCACTCGACGTCGTGGTATTAGCCGAAGCCTTCTTGATGTCAGCGACTGAGCGGCGCGCGCCAGATTGGACTGGAATGCCTGCTCTTGTATTAGGGAGGCTAGGTGTGCTTACCGGCTGCGTTCGCAACGTGCAGGTGTGCAATGGGCGATGGGCCCAGACCCCTGCACCATAGGATTTAGACCGGCGTGCTGACCTCTCTGTTGTGCCTAGGTGGTGCTGCGACGTGTTGATCTTCCGAGGCCGGGCATGACCCAGGAAAGTGTGTCCGGCCAAAGGGGATCGAGCGTGTTGGGAAATTTGGTGCACCCCTGCAGGGAAGTTTATCTATTCGAATAGCTGTGTCCCTCGGTAAAAGGACGCCCCGGAGTTGTACCTTCACGTTATGACAACTAGAACCAGATACTTAATAAAATACACCCTTCCAACTGCCAGATACAACCCGGTGATCGCTCTCTCACAGGGCGACGAGGGGAGGATCGCCGGTTAGGATTATGCTATGCGATGATACTTGGTGAACTTACCATCTACTCTCTTCTTCTGCTTCAAGATGGAGGTTGCCAGAAGCGTAGTCTTCGATAGGACTAGCTATCCCCCTCTTATTCTGGCATTCTGCAGTTCAGTCCACATATACTTCCCCTTTCATTGATACGCATGCATATGTAGTGTAGCTCCTTGCTTGAGAGTACTTTGGATGAGTACTCACGGTTGATTTGCTCCCCCTTTTCCCCCTTTTTGTACCCGGTTGTTGCGACCAGATGATGGAGTCCAGGAGCCAGAGGATCCCGAGGATGCTTCTACGTGGAGTTTGGCTTCAAGGAGTAGTTAGGAGGTCCCAGGCAGGAGGCCTCGCCTTTTCGATCGTTGCTACTTTTGTGCTAGCCTTCTTAAGGCAAACTTGTTTAACCTTATGTTTGTACTCAGATATTGTTGTTTCCGCTGACTCTTGTGTATTCGAGCTTGTGTATTCGAGCCCTCTATGCCCCTGGCTTGTAATATAAAGCTTGTATTATTTTATTTGTGTCTAGAGTTGTGTTCTGATATCTTCCCACGAGTCCCTGATCTTGGTTGTACACATTTGCGTGTATGATTAGTGTACGGTCAAATCGGGGGCGTCACAAGTTGGTATCAGAGCCGACTGCCTGTAGGAAACCCCCTTCCAACTCCTTGGCCAAAGTTGAGTCTAGTCATTACAAAACTTTTACTAACATGGTTGTGTGGCTTACGGGCCCACGTCGCCATTTGGGTGGTATTAGGATCTTTTATTCCTCGTCTATACTCTAGGACTCTCATCTCTATTCTATTCGGGTTAAAAGATTTTGCTAACTATAACTCTAGGTTCTCGTAATTAATTCCTTCCAAAGAGCCCCTTATTATAGATGATCGCCTGCTGCGCCAGAAGATTCAGAAGATACTCTCCGATGTTGTCCCGAGAACTTGTGCTCATTACGTTTGAAACTCCCTTCCACCGTCAACCCCTATAGATAACTACATGCACTTGCCATTCTTACCTTAGTCCCCAATTTCACCTATTATTACAAGATACCCCGAAATACTCGTTGTTGTTCCGAGAATCCTTGTGCCCACGGCCTTGCAGTTCCTTTTCACCTGAATACACCTACAAATTAATCCTCACACACATTGAGGATTTGTTTCTCCCTAGTTGTTCATGTGTTTCACCAAAGTCTTTGAAATACTATTTGATCTTCTGAAAATCCTCAGCAACTTATTGCTCTTGAAATTCTTGCTTGCTTGCATTATGGTTAATCCCATAAGTATAGTAATCTTATTGGCATCCTTTGCCACTATCATTTTGAGGCCATTGATTCAATAAGTGTGAATGCTCGCAATCCTGAACCAGATCCTAGAAGTCATCCTTCCAACTCAGACGCCATTTTAAACATGAGCTGGATCTCGACCAACCAAATTGCCATATAGTGTACCCCTAAGGCTATTCAACTTATCCATCCCCAATCAGAGCACTGCTTCTGATCCTTTGTCTTGGAATTCATAATTCCTTTGCATTTGAGCTTTGAGTTAGTCAGTTGTTTCTATAATCTGATCTCCTTGCATTCTTTCTTCCTCTGGTTGAGTACCGATACTCACATCAGATCTCTTATGGACCACCAGATCCTTTGTTGTATTTTGTCCGACACCGTCCTCCATATTCATTAAATTTGTGAGCCTTTCATGGGATACATAATGCCCTTGGTAAATTGTATCCCCTGCTTTTCTCAACCATGCTCTGCTCCTGAGCTTGAGTTATTCGCTCTTGTAGTTGGGGGTATGTGTTCATAAGATGCCCCGATGGGTTAGACCTATGCCTTCCTTACTCTGTGTGAACCCGAAGGATTTCACGGGTCATAATTATCTAGTATTGCACCAGGTAAAACATTCGACAACTAATGTCATTTTTGAAAAGCGAGAGGTGAATGGAAGGTTATACATTGAAGAAGTGGGAGTCGACCTTGAACTTTGTGTTCATGCCCATGGACACGATGTATATCCTATCATGGAAGCTTCTTGTAATAATAACTATTCCTTTGATATAATATCATTTGGTATCTATGAATTGATCATTTGCAATCGTGGTTCTGATCATATTTTCTCCTTGATTCCATTTCTCGGACTAGTTAAAGCACTTGTCTTCTACAGATGAATACACCTCTGCAACCTCTATTATGTTCTACCTTCGAGTATTACCCCCTGGTATCTCGAGATTATCACGGGACTACATAACATCGTATGAGTTCTTCATCAACTATTATTTCTCACCGATTCCAATTTTTCATGGGTTCTGAGTTGTTAGTCGCTCAAGAACACCGATATGTGAACCGATTTTGCATTCCGGTTCGGTAACTCTTAGTAATTTCCATTGCTTATGAGTTTCAAAATCCTTCAAGTCATTCCTAGCCTGATTGGCTATATCATTATCATGCTAAATTTTAACTGTGCTATCTGGTCCTTCTTCCCAGAGCACAATCTTTGACGATAAGCTAAGCTTACGTTGATCTTCCTCGTCATATCATTTCGCCTTGAACAGCAAGCTTGATTTCGAGTTTGTGTCATACCCGTGATTCCAATAACCTTGCGCTTCATCATTCCTTTGACTTGATGTCATCGCCAATCGATAACATCTTCATCAACATTCTGGGTTCTTCTGAGATATCTATCGAATTCTTGATGTGAAATACCATCCTTGCCCCTCGATGATTTGTGTTATCATCGGCAACTTTATTACCATCCCTCCAACACAAACTTGTTCATGTTTTGTGTTATACCTTGAGTTCCTTGCTATCCAACATTTGTTCTTCTTTACCTTGGAGTATTACCATCTTTTATGTCAAGAATGTCGTGAGACTTTCATCACCTAATAAGAATTCTTGATACAAGTGATACTTCTCGCCATCTGCGTTCATTTCTTGGTCCTCGTGTTGTTCCTAACCGGGATACCGACAAATGAACTATGGTGTGTGAATTCGAAACTTCTAGCAACCCTATTGCTTTGAAGTGAATGTCTGATAGTTTCATACTAAGTCTTTTGGTTATTGGATCACCATCCTAACATTGATCATGCCATCTAAAGCCCATATTTCGTGTGCGCCTTTGAACCAATGCTTAATTGTGTATGTTTTCCCCGATCATACATCATTATATCATTTTGATTTGATAATTGTTATCTCCTTGTTCACATAACTATGGAAATCCATCTTTTTGGAAATCTCGATGAGTCCATCAGCCACCCCCTCATCCTCTCCTTGGTTTAACGATGAACTCTTGATTCGGAACTTGCTTCCATAGTCCATTTCCCAGGAATCTTACAATGTCATCTCGTTAATCTGTGTTGCACCTTTTCTTCTCAGGCATCCTGAGCTTGGGGTATCCTGACACCAATCAGACCCGAATCTCGATTAAATATGATGGTTGTGACATATTTCCAAGAGTTATAACATTGGTCTTTATGTGACCCGGTAAGATGATGTCGTGCCTAGCACACCTGGCCCGAGGCCCTATTGTTATAGATTCCTTTTCAGCAAGGTTATCCATTCTTCCATCAGGAAATTGTAAGACTTATTCTACAAGTTATTCCTGATGGATCCTTTGTGTTTCCAAAGTCTGACCTTCACCATGTTGACCATGTCAATGCTATCTCGAAGCATGTATGTGGTACTCTGATCTTCAAAAAGAACATTTGAAGCACAATGCTACTTTCGGATGTGGGGCTCTGGCTAAACCTTACGGTTCGAACACTGGGGTGCGCGCGAAGTCTTTCCCTCCTACCGATCAACGCTCTAGCTCACTAGATCTTGCGGACAAACTCGACGAACTCACAACACAGAAAGACACAGGGTTTATACTGGTTCGGGCTACCGTTGTGGTGTAATACCCTACTCCAGTGTGGTGGTGGTGGATTGCCTCTTGGGCTGATGATGAGCAATACAAGGGAAGAACAGCCTCCTGAGGTTGAGGTGTTCTTGCGTGTGAATTTGTGGTGGGTCTCCGGGTCTCCTCGAGCTAAGATCCCGTCCCCCCATCCACTGTGGTGGCTCGTCCTATTTATAGAGGCGCTTGTCTTCTTCCCAAATATTGAGCGGGAAGGGAGCCAACAATGGCGGGCTAATTTGAAGGGGGGACAGCTAGTACAAGCTATCCTGACAAAAGTAGTCTTCGCCTGTGCAAAGATCTGGTGGTGACGCTGTCTTGGGCTTCACGATGACCTCCGTCTTGCAGTCCATGGTCTTGGTCTTGTTGAACCAAAATGGCAACCTTTGCCTGAGGCCTCGGTACTCCGTGGCTGCGCTTGCCTCCTTTGCACCAAAGGGGAAACAAGGACGCTACGCGTGTTGGCGCCCGCCTGGTGTCGATCGTCATGGCTCATGTCACGAGATCCTCGTGAGGTTTGCCTCACCTTGATATCTCCGCTCCTTGTGAGCCTGCCTAGCTAGGCCACTTAGAGGAGGTCTTGCATCGTCCGCCTCGCGAGGCTTGGCCCCTCGCGAGTGTCTTAGATGCTTTGTTGGTGAAGATGGGACATACGACCTGCTGGCTCCGCCACGCCATGGGCTGCAGGCAGGCATGTATGGGGACCCCCATTCCCAGAATGCCGGTAGTAGCCCCCGGGCCCAAGGTGCGCGCGGGCTTGGCTTCGCGGTGAAGCCAAGGGTCAAGTTCGGAGCACCGCAGGCCTCAAAAGCCTGTGGCCTCGGTTGACGTGTGGCGGTTGATTGGACGTGGGTGTCTCCGCTTCCCCACGTTGCCTCGATGACTGCATGACTTGACAAGTCCCTCCGACATGCAAGGGAAACCATCCATACCTGCGATCATGGGAGACGCCGATTGGCCTTCTCTTGTTATAAATGGGGAGGGGGCGGAGCCCCCATTGCCCATCTCTTCCTCGCTTGCTCGCTTCTTCCTCCTTGCTCTACTTCTTGCTCCAATGGCGCCCATTAGAAGGTCCTCCGCCGAAGAGAAGGGGAAAACCCCCCAGGATGTCCCTGAGCCACTCTCGCTGACGAAGAGATCAATCCATCGTCGTGACGAAGCGGCGATGCAGGTGGTGGCGAGGCCTTTGTGCGAGCGGCCTCCACCGGGGTATCCGCTACCCCTGTACGCCCAAGTCGAGGACTCGAGAGGATGAAGTGACGAGCTACGCCACACACGCCGCATCCGGGGTCGCTGCGCCACGACGACGCGTGCCTTCCACGCCGCGGACTCCTCGCGTGAGTTGGTGCTATGGGTGCCGATGCCTCTGAGCTCCTGGATCCGCTTCCCGCGGTTCTTCTCTGACGTGATGCCGCCGAGGGGACCTCTCGAGCTCTGGCTGCAGTACGCCGACTGCAGCACCCCGTCGACCGGATCGAAGATTTGAAGCGCTCCCCTCTGACAAGATCTTCATGACTCGCGGCTGGGGTGAGGTCGCACGGCTCTGTCGTGCGAGGGTCCCCTTTGCGATCCACTTCAAGTATGATGGCGCCTCCATGCTCTCCTTCAAGGTCTTCGATGCCGAGGGCCGCCGCCTGGAGTGCAGCTCCGGAGAGGAGCACAAGGCTGATGCGCACTCCACTCGCGACCACTCCAGCAGCAGCAGCCCTTCGGAATCCAGCAGCTCTCCTAAGCTCTACGAGACTCCGGAGACGAGCGACGACAGCTACGTGCCCCCGAGTTCTCGCCGCACTCAGAGCAGTGCTGTGGCGTCCGGCCGCCGCCGCGGCTGATCTGGATGGGGTTAGCGCTGGCCTCCCGTGTCCCACTGTTGATGATGGCGTCCGCCACAAAAGGATGTAGATAGGATTCACCTTAGCATCAGCTTTTGTTTCCTGCGAGAATCATGAATCACCCCGTGGGGGCATGTAAGGATCTGCAATGCCTTTGTACTTATCTTCCTTGTTATGAAGATTTGATGAACGCGTGTCCCGTTAAGGCTCGGTCTCCCCTTTATTTCCTCGTGATAGCTTGTTGCTCTACGCTAACGAGTCCCGGTCCCAAGGCGGCTATAGCCGTCGCTGGTATGCTAGGTCGTGATGCCGTGGTCAAGGCCAGGAGGTGCACGGCCCGAGGTCCAGTAAGAGCCCCTGAGGCGCGATGCTCATGATGTACCCCTTAGCGCCCAAGCGGCCATGGTAAGGAAAGAAAGGAAGATGACTTGGCCGCAATGGGGTTGCGGAATGGTGTGAGCGACTATTAGGCCCAAATATTTAGCCGATCCGAGGGCGGGACTTATCTTGCTGACTTCATGGTGATTCCTGATGTTGCGCTAGGGCTGTGCGCCAACTTACGCGACGTAGCTAGGCCGGTCCATACGAGTTTTCCTTCTCCCGAGCTCTTCTTAGTGCTCTACGTCCTCAGGTCACGGCCCTCGAGCGAGCTCAGCCGCCACTGGTATGCCAGGTCACGATGCCGTGGTCAAGGCCAGGGGGTGAGGGCTGGAGAGCCTGTAAGAGCTCCTGAGTCGCGATGCTCAGGAGCCCCCCTTTTAACGTGCAAGCAAATTGCATAGAGCGAACGGACCCGTGGTGGGCGGTGATCGAGAAGGTGATAGCAGTTGGCAGGTTAAGCATGAAGAGCAGATCGAGTTGGATAAATGCAGGAAGATACATGCCACTGGGTCTGGCCCGAGCGGCGTGGGGATGATGCAACCCGAGGGGAGCCCCCAACAAGGTAAGCTAAAGACATGAGCAAAGGGATACATGCCATAGGGACGGACCCACGTGGCCTGGGAATAATGCAGCCCGAGGGGCGCTCCCAGCTTAAATGAACTTGGAAGATGTCACCTGGTTCTGTAGACGAAGTAGAGTTGGTGCAGCTGAAGCCACGCGTTGAAGGAATGGCTCCTCATGAGACACCGGGACCCTGAACCTCGGGAGGCTCTGGGGGCTCCGGAGGTTCCCTGAAGACCGTCCCCATCTCCTCTAGAACGGCGTGGAACCTGGCCTCCTGAGCTGCCAGGACTTGCCGCACGTTGCGCTGATAGGCTGATGCCATGCTCGGCAAGCCGAAGGACATGCGAACATATCTGTGTGGTGGACCCTCACAGCGGCTCGCACGTGATGGCCAGAGGCGTTCCTGAGATGCGTCCCTGTTGAGCCCTGGGATGTCGATGCAGATGCACAGTTCAACATCCTCGCCTGGATGGTCAGTCGCGCTCGGCGAGCGGCTGTCACCGTGCATGGCTCTCGTGTCTTATAGCTCTTGGGTGGTCTTGGTGATGAACTCCTAGGTGGTGGGCACTCCTTGCCGTGTGCTCTCCTGAGGAAAGCGTGCCATGAAGCATGCTTCCAAGTGGTGCCCAAGCGCCTCCCTCATGAGGTTGGCAAGGTCTGAGGCTCTCCAAAAGAGAGCCCCCGAGCCCTGCCCAAGGAGGGCGCCGGGCACACTTTCCTATGCGGTGGAGGGAGGCGCCCCTGGAGCGGGCGCTAATCCTGACGAGGCTCCTGACGCGATGCCATCTTCTTGGGGTCCTGCGCGGCGCGACTGCTTCTTCTTGGGGGTGGTCTCCGGAGGGCCTTCACTTTTGCTGTCAGGGTTGTCGATTGCTGCGGCTTGGAAGGCGCGCTCAAGGGAGCACATCGCATCCCTTTCTTCACATGGGACCGTGATGATTCCCCAGCTTCCTGGCATCTTGAGGGAGTTGTAGCCATGGCGAGTGACTGCCATGAACTTGGCCAGGGCTGGATACCTGAGGATGGCATTGTACGGCAGGCGGATGTGCGTGACGTCAAAGTCGATGAGCTCGTGCAGTAGTTCTTGTGCTCCCCGAAGGTGATAGGCAGGCGGACTTGCCCTATCGGTGTGGTGGAACCGTCAGTCACTCCTGAGAAAGGCTTGGTAGGCTAGAGCTGCTCATAGGGCACTTGGAGGTTGTCGAACGTGTCGACGGATTGGACATTGAGCCCTGCGCCACCGTCGATGAGAGTCTTGGTGACTTGCACATTGCTGATGACTGGGGAGCACAGCATCGGGAGTGTGCCAGCGGTGGCTGCGCACTTGAGCTGGTCGGACGAGTTGAAGGTGATGGCGCATTGGGGCCACCTGAGCGGGCGGGTGGCCTCGAGCTTGGGGAGCACCGCGTTCACTCCGCGAGCGAACTGTTTGAAGATGCCTGAGAGGCTGGGGCCTGAGCACCGTCCAAGATGCAAGCGATGGCACACGGCTCCTGGAAGCCCCCAGCCCCCTCGTCCTGGTGGTGGTCGACGTTCCTTCTTGGCGGCAGCAACGGGGGAAGACCGGCGTTGCCCTGGGGGCGATCCTCACAAGGCAGGTCCCTCCATGCGCCCTCACGAGGTTGGTCCTACCAGCGGTCGTCACGAGGCCGGTCGCGCCACTCCTGGCGCGGACCATGGTCGTCCCAGCGCCCGCCTCCGCATCCTCCTCCGTGGCCATAGCCCCGGTCGTTGCGCTCGTTGCATCGATCAAAGCGTCCGTCCGGTATGGCTCTGAGCTCTTGACAATCGCTGGTGTTATGGGTCTTCAGGTTGTGGAAAGCGCAGAACGGACGGCCGTTCATGGATGACTCGGGCTGATCTCTTCCTTGCTTGGTGTCAGGCTGCGCTGCGAGCACCATTGCCTCTTTGCGCTTCACGTCCTTGAGTTTGGCCTTCTTCTCCTCCACTCCTACAGCTGGCAGCTCAAGGAGAGAGAGGCGCCCCTCCTCAGCTCTTGCGCACTTGGTCGCCAGGTTGAACAACTCCTGAGATGTGCAAAGCTCCTCATGGATAGCCAGCTCTTCCTTCATCTTGATGTCACGGACGCCGTCTGAGAGCACGGAGATTATGGCCTCGTCCGTGACCTTGGGGATCTTGAGGCGGGTATTGTTGAAGCGCTGGATGTACTTCTGAAGGGTCTCTCCTGGCTGTTGCTTGATGCGACGTAGATCACCCACGGCTGGTGGGCGGTCGCGAGTGCCCTGGAAGTTGGCGACAAAGCTGTCGCGCATCTCGTCCCAGGAGGAGAACGAGCTGTGCTGTAGGTTCAGGAGCCAGGAGCGGGCCCCATCCTTGAGAGCCATGGGAAACCAGTTCGCCATGACTTTTTCGTCGCCGTTGGCCGCTTCGATGCTCAGCTCATAGAGCTGCAGAAACTCCATGGGGGCGGCGGTGCCGTCGTATCGAGGAGGTAGATCTGGCTTGAACTTGCCTGGCTAGGCGATGCCATGCAGTTCGAGGGTGAAGGCACGGCAGCCAGCCGTGGTCGCCGGGGCCTACTTCTGAGGCGGAGCTTGGTCTTGGCAAGGTCCGCGCTGCGCCACTGTGGGCGGCACACGGTTTTGATGAGGTGGCGCGGGGAGCGCCGGTGCAGCTTCTCGCGGCCACGGGATTTCTTGGCAGCTTCTTTCTTCACGCTCGGGCGCCAGGCGCGATGGATCATGCCGCGGAGGCGAGCGCCTTGGTGCCAAGGCACTGTCTTGCGGTCGAGGCGGTAGAGGCACGCCATGAGCCCCGTCGCCCGCGGCTGATTAAGGTGGAGGCACAAAGTGGGACAGCGCCGAAGAGCCCCCTGCGGCACGGACGAGCTCGGCGACGCGGTCGAGCCACTCCTCATAGAGGTCGTCGACGAGGCCGTAACACAGGAGCTCGTTCACCGCGATGAGTGCTACCTCTTGAGCACTGCATTAGATTTCCCCGAAGAGGAGAGGATGATGCAGCAAAGTAGCGTAAGTATTTCCCTCAGTTTTTGAGAACCAAGGTATCAATTCAGTAGGAGGCTACGCAGGAGTACCTTGTACCTACACAAAAACAATAGCTCAACGCAACCAACGCGCTTAGGGGTTGTCAATCCCTTCACGGTCACATACAAAAGTGAGATCTGATAGAGATGATAAATAATATTTTTGGTATTTTTGGTATAGAGATGCAAAGTAAAAAGTAAAAGGCAAAGTAAAAGCGAAGCAATAATAAAGTGATGGAGATTGATATGATGAGAAAGAGACCCAAGGGCCATAGGTTTCACTAGTGGCTTCTCTCAAGAGCATAAGTATTCTATAGTGGGTGAACAAATTACTGTTGAGCAATTGACAGAATTGAGCATAGATATGAGAATATCTAGGTATGATCATGTATATAGGCATCACGTCCGAGACAAGTAGACCGACTCCTGCCTGCATCTACTACTATTACTCCAGTCATCGACAGCTATCCAGCATGCATCTAGAGTATTAAGTTAGAAACAGAGTAACGCCTTAAGCAAGATGACATGATGTAGAGGGATAGTTTCATGCAATATGATAAAAACCCCATCTTGTTATCCTCGATGGCAACAATACAATACGTGCCTTTCTACCCCTTCTGTCACTAGGAAAGGACACTGCAAGATCGAACCCAAAGCTAAGCACTTCTCCCATGGCAAGAACAACCAATCTAGTAGGCCAAACCAAACTGATAATTCGAAGAGACTTGCAAAGATAACCAATCATACATAAAAGAATTCAGAGAAGATTCAAATATTATTCATAGATAGACTTGATCATAAACCCACAATTCATCGGTCTCAACAAACACACCGCAAAAATAAGATTACATCGAATAGATCTCCACAAGAGAGGGGGAGAACATTGTATTGAGATCCAAAAAGAGAGAAGAAGCCATCTAGCTACTAACTATGGACCCGTAGGTCTGAAATAAACTACTCACACTTCATCGGAGGGGCTTGGATGATGATGTAGAAGCCCTCCGTGATCGATGCCCCCTCCGGCGGAGCTCCGGAACAGGCCCCAAGATGGGATCTCGTGGATACAAAAAGTTGCAGCGGTGGAATTAGGTTTCTGGCTCCGTATCTGATCGTTTGGGGGTACGTGGATATATATAGGAGGAAGAAGTACGTCGGTGGAGCAACAGGGGGCCAATGAGGGTGGAGGGCGCGCCTAGGGGGGGGGCAGGCGCGCCCCCTACCTCGTGGCCTCTTGTTAATTGGCTTGACATAGGGTCCAAGTCTCCTGAGTTGTATTCGGTGAGAAAATCACGTTCCCGAAGGTTTCATTCCGTTTGGACTCCGTTTGATATTCCTTTTCTTCGAAACCCTAAAACAGGCAAAAAACAACAATTCTAGGCTGGGCCTCCAGTTAATAGGTTAGTCCCAAAAATAATATAAAAGTGGATAATAAAGCCCAATATAGTCCTAAACAGTAGATAATATAGCATGGAGCAATCAGAAATTATAGACATGTTGGAGACGTATCAAGCATCCCCAAGCTTAATTCCTGCTCGTCCTCGAGTAGCTAAATGATAAAAAGAGAATTTTTGATGCGGAGTGCTACTTGGCATAATTTTAATGTAATTCTTCTTAATTGTGGTATGAATATTCAGATCCGAAAGATTCAAGACAAAAGTTCATATTGACATAAAAATGATAATACTTCAAGCATACTAAGTAAGCAATTATGTCTTCTCAAAATAACATGGCCAAAGAAATATATAGTTTAGTCATGTTTCATTTTCGTCACACAAGAATGCTCTCATCATGCACAACCCCGATGACGAGCCAAGCAATTGTTTCATACTTTAGTAATCTCAAACCTATAAACTTTCACGCAATATATGAGCGCGAGCCATGGACATAGCACTATAGGTGGAATAGAATATAATGAAGGGGGTTATGCGGAGAAGACAAAAAAGGAGAAAGTCTCACATCAACGAGGCTAATCAATGGGCTATGGAGATGCCCACCGATTGATGTTAATGCAAGGAGTAGGGATTTCCATGCGCGCAACAGATGCACTAGAGCTATAAATGTATGAAAGCTCAACAAAAGAAACTAGTGGGTGTGCATCCAACTTGCTTGCTCACGAAGACCTAGGACACTTGAGGAGGCCCATTGTTGGAATATACAAGCCAAGTTCTATAATGAAAAATTCCCACTAGTATATGAAAGTGATAACATGAGAGACTCTCTACTATGAAGATCATGGTGCTACTTTGAAGCACAAGTGTGGTAAAAGGATAGTAACATTGTCCCTTCTCTCTTTTTCTCTCATTTTTTGGGGGCCTTTTCTTTTTTTTGTATGGCCTTTTTTTATTCCTCACTTGGGACAATGCTCTAATAATGATGATCATCACACTTCTATTTATTTACAACTCAATGATTACAACTCGATACTAGAACAAAGATGACTCTATATGAATGCCTCCGGCGGTGTACCAGGATATGCAATGAACCAAGAGTGACATGTATGAAAGAATTATGAACGGTGGCTTTGCCACAAATACTATGTCAACTACATGATCATGCTAAGCAATATGACAATGATGAATGTGTCATGATGAACGGAATGATGGAAAGTTGCATGCCATAATAGGTAGGTATGGTGGATGTTTTGAGGAAGATATAAGGAGGTTTATGTGTGAAAGAGCGTATCATATCACGGGGTTTGGATGCACCGACGAAGTTTGCGCCAACTCTCAATGTGAGAAAGGGCAATGCACGGTACCGAAGAGGCTAGCAAGGATGGAAGGGTGAGAGTGCGTATAATCCATGGACTCAACATTAGTCATAAATAACTCACATACTTATTCCAAAAATCTACAAGTCATCAAAAACCTCGGCACTATGCGCATGCTCCAAGGGGGATAGATTGGTAGGAAAAGACCATCGCTCGTCCCCGACCGCCACTCATAAGGAGGACAATCAAATAACACCTCATGTTTCAAATTTGTTGCATAACGTTTACCATACGTGCATGCTACGGGACTTGCAAACTTCAACACAAGTATTTCTCAATTTCACAACTACTCAACTAGCATGACTTTGATATTATTACCTCCATATCTCAAAACAATCATCAAGCATCAAACTTTTCTTAGTATTCAACACACTCATAAGAAAGTTTTATTATTAATCTTGCATACCAAGCATATTAGGATTTTAAACAAATTACCATGCTATTAAGACTCTCAAAATAATATAAGTGAAGCATGAGAGATCAATAGTTTCTATAAAACGAATCCACCACCGTGCTCTAAAAGATATAAGTGAAGCACTAGAGCAAAACTATAAAGCTGAAAAGATATAAGTGAAGCACATAGAGTATTCTATCTAATTCCAAATTATGTATGGCTCTCTCAAAAGGTGTGTACAGCAAGGACGATTGTGGTAGACTAACAAACAAAGACTCAAATCATAAAATATGCTCCAAGCAAAACACATACCATGTGGTGAATAAAAATATAGCTCCAAGTAAAGTTACCGATAGAAGTAGACGAAAGACGGGATACCTTCCGGGGCATCCCCAAGCTTTGGCTTTTAGGTATCCTTAGATTATCTTGTAGGTGCCATGGGCATCCCCAAGCCTATGCTCTTGCCACTCCTTGTTCCATAATCCATCAAATCTTTACCCAAAACTTGAAAACTTCACAACACAAAACTCAAAGTAGAAAATCTTGTGAGCTCCGTTAGCGAAAGAAAACAAAAGACCACTTCAAGGTACTGTAATGAACTCATTCTTTATTTATATGGGTGTTATACCTACTGTATTCCAACTTCTCTATGGTTTATAAACTATTTTACTAGCCATAGATTCATCAAAATAAGCAAACAACACACGAAAAACAGAATCTGTGAAAAACAGAATAGTATGTAGTAATATGTCTCTAGCACAAGATCTCGAATCCCAAAAATTCTAAAATAAATTTCTTGACGTGAGTAATTTATCTATTAAACATCTTCAAAAATAATTAACTAAATATCGCTTTCCAAATAAAAATGACAGCAGTTCTCGTGAGCGCTAAAGTTTCTGTTTTTTACAGCAAGTTCAACACGACTTTCCCTAAGTCTCCCCAACTGTTCTACTTGGCACAAACACTAATTAAACACACAAAAAACACAACCAAAACAGAGTATAGATAAATTATTTATTAATAAACAGGAGCAAAAATCAAGGAATAAAAATAAAATTTGGTTGCCTCCCAACAAGCGCTAACGTTTAACGCCCCTAGCTAGGCATAACAAGCAAGAATAGATCTAGGTATTGCCATCTTTGGTAGGCAATCCATAAGTGGATCTCATGATAGATTCATATGGTAATTTTATTTTCTTTCTAGGGAATTGTTCCATGCCCTTTTTAATGGAAATTGAAATCTAATATTCCCTTCCTTCATATCAATAATTGCACCAACCGTTCTAAGGAAAGGTCTACCGATAATAATAATAGGGCAAGAAGGATTGCAATCTATATCAAGAACGATAAAATCTACGGGCACATAATTCCTATTTGCAACAATAAGAACATCATTAATTCTTCCCATAGGTTTCTTAATAGTGGAATCCGCAAGATGCAAGTTTAGAGAGCAATCATCAAAATCACAAAAATCTAGCAAATCACACAAAGTTTTGGGAAGAGTAGAGACACTAGCACCCAAATCACACAAAGCATAAAACTCATAATCTTTAATTTTAATTTTAATAGTAGGTTCCCACTCATAATAAAGTTTTCTAGGGATAGAAACTTTTAACTCAAGGTTTTCTTCATAAGATTGCATCAAGGCATCAACGATATGTTCGGTAAAGGCTTTATTTTGGCTATAAGCATGAGGAGATTTTAGCACGGATTGCAACAAGGAAATACAATCAATTAAAAAGCAATTTTCATAATTAAATTCCTTGAAATCCAATATAGTGGGTTTAGCATCATCTAGAGTTTTATTTCTTTTAATCCCACTTTTATCTATTTCACCATCAAGATGTAAATACTCCGAATTTTTAGAACGCCTTCTAGGTAAAGGTGGATCATATTCAGTCCCATCATTATCAAGATTAATATTGAAAAACAAAGATTTAATAGGGGACACATCAAAAACTTTTAGATCTTCATCTTGATTTTCATAGGAATCCGGTTTAGTGGCCATCTTATCGACTAAGATAGCTTGCATATCCAAAATTTCAGCAGTTAGTTTTTCAAGACGAGCAATTTGGGATATTATACCATCAAATTCTTTAGACATATCATCACGCTCTTTATTCATATAACTCATAAAACCTTTTTGTTCCTTAAGCTCATTTCTAAAGAAATTATTATGCTCAAATTGCAAAACCATAAACTTCCTGACGTTGTTTTCGATCTCCTCTAACCTTTTAAGGTGAAGATCACTGAATCTAGGAAGAGCCATCGCGACAAACAAGCAAACCAACACACGAGCAAACAAAGGGCAAACAGGCAAAAAGAGGCAAATAGAGAAAGAGAGGGAGAATAGAGAGAGAGAGGGCGAATAAAACGGCAAATGGCAAATAATGTAATGCAGGAGATAGGGATTGTGATGGGTACTTGGTATGTTGACTTTTGCGTAGACTCCCCGGCAACGGCGCCAGAAATGGCTCGTTGTCAGGAGTCAAATCTTGACTTGCGCGAACCTCCCCGGCAACGGCGCCAGAAATTCTTCTTGCTACCTCTTGAGCACTGCGTTGGATTTCCCCGAAGAGGAGAGGATGATGCAGCAAAGTAGCGTAAGTATTTCCCTCAGTTTTTGAGAACCAAGGAATCAATCCAGTAGGAGTCTACGCTCGAGTCCCTTGTACCTACACAAAAACAATAGCTCAACGCAACCAACGCACTTAAGGGTTGTCAATCCCTTCATGGTCACTTACGAAAGTGAGATCTGATAGATATGAGAAATAATAATTTTGGTATTTTTGGTTTGGAGATGCAAAGTAAAAAGTAAATGGCAAAGTCAAAGCAAAGAAATAATAAAGTGATGGAGATTGATATGATGAGAAAGAGACCCGGGGGCCATAGGTTTCACTAGTGGATTCTCTCAAGAGCATAAGTATTCTACGGTGGGTGAACAAATTACTGTTGAGCAATTGACAGAATTGAGCATAGTTATGCGAATATCTAGGTATGATCATGTATATAGGCATCACGTCCGAGACAAGTAGACCGACTCCTGCCTGCATCTACTACTATTACTCCACTCATCGACCGCTATCCAGCATGCATCTAGAGTATTAAGTTAAAAACAGAGTAACGCCCGAAGCAAGATGACATGATGTAGAGGGATAGTTTCATGCAATATGATAAAAACCCCATCTTGTTATCCTCGATGGCAACAATACAATATGTGCCTTGCTGCCCCTTCTATCACTGGGAAAGGACATCGCAAGATCGAACCCAAAGCTAAGCACTTCTCCCGTGGCAAGAACAACCAATCTAGTAGGCCAAACCAAACTGATAATTCGAAGAGACTTGCAAAGATAACCAATAATACATAAAAGAATTCAGAGAAGATTCAAATATTATTCATAGATAGACTTGATCATAAACCCACAATTCATCGATCTCAACAAACACACCGCAAAAAGAAGATTACATCGAATAGATCTCCACAAGAGAGGGGGAGAACATTGTATTGAGATCCAAAAAGAGAGAAGAAGCCATCTAGCTACTAACTATGGACCCGTAGGTCTGAAATAAACTACTCACACTTCATCGGAGGGGCTTGGATGACGATGTAGAAGCCCTCCGTGATCCGTGCCCCCTCCGGCGGAGCTCCGGAACAGGCCCCAAGATGGGATCTCATGGATACAGAAAGTTACGGCAGTGGAATTAGGTTTTTGGCTTCGTATCTGATCGTTTGGGGGTACATGGATATATATAGGAGGAAGAAGTACGTCGGTGGAGCAACAGGGGGCCCACGAGGGTGGAGGGCGCGCCTGGGGGGGGGGGGCAGGCGCGCCCCCTACCTCGTGGCCTCCTGTTAATTGGCTTGACGTAGGGTCCAAGTCTCCTGAGTTGTATTCGGTGAGAAAATCACGTTCCCGAAGGTTTCATTCCGTTTGGACTCCGTTTGATATTCCTTTTCTTCGAAACCCTAAAATAGGCAAAAAAACAACAATTCTGGGCTGGGTCTCCGGTTAATAGGTTAGTCCCAAAAATAATATAAAAGTGGATAATAAAGCCCAACATAGTCCTAAACAGTAGATAATATAGCATGGAGCAATCAAAAATTATAGATACTTTGGAGACGTATCAATGAGCGTGGCCCGTGCCTCCATGGGAGCGCACTGCGCGTGGGAGGAAGAACCAGCAGGGGTGAGTGATGGAGTAGCGGTGCGGCCGTCCTGCCGCACCGAAGGATGCTGCGAGGACGCTTGCTGCTCGTTCCCCGCCGGGCCGGTGGCAGCGTTGGCGGAGGGGGACGGAGAACGACGAGGCGGCCCGCCAGCGGCAGCCATCTGAGCGACACAGGCGACGAGGGCAGCCCAACGCTTAGCTCGAGCACGGCGAGCGTCCACCATGGAGACGACGGAGCGACAAAGCGACGGAAAGGAAGCTATGGCGGACCCCTACCTGGCACGCCAAATGTCGGATGTGGGGCTCCGGCTAACCCTTAAGGTTCGAACACTGGGGTGCGCGCGAAGTCTTTCCCTCCTACCGATCAACACCCCAGCTCGCTAGATCTTGCGGACGAACTCGACGAACTCACAACACAGAAAGACACAGGGTTTATACTGGTTCGGGCCACCGTTGTGGTGTAATACCCTACTCCAGTGTGGTGGTGGTGGATTGCCTCTTGGGCTGATGATGAACAATACAAGGGAAGAACAGCCTCCTGAGGTTGAGGTGTTCTTGCGTGTGAACTTGTGGTGGGTCTTTGGGTCTCCTCGAGCTAAGATCCCGTCCCCCCATCCACTGTGGTGGCTAGTCCTATTTATAGAGGCCCTGGTCCTCTTCCCAAATATTGAGCGGGAAGGGAGCCAACAATGGCGGGCTAATTTGAAGGGGGACAGCTAGTACAAGCTATCATGACAAATGTAGTCTTTGCCTGCACAAAGCTCTGGTGGTGACGCTGTCTTGGGCTCCACGATGACCTCCGTCTTGCAGTCCATGGTCTTGGTCTTGTTGCACCGAAATGGCAACCTTTGCCTGAAGCCTCGGTACTCCGCAGCCGCGCTTGCCTCCTTTGCACCAAAGGGGAAACAAGGACGCTGCGCGTGCTGGTGCCCGCCTGGTGTCGATCGTCATGGCTCATGTCACGAGAGCCTCGTGAGGTTCGCCTCGCCTTGATATCTCTGCTCCTCGTGAGCCTGCCTAGATAGGCCACTCAGAGGAGGTCTTGTGTTGTCCGCCTCGCGAGGCTTAGCCCCTCGCGAGGGTCTTGGATGCTTTGTTGGTGAAGATGGGCCGTACGGCCTGCTGGCTCTGCCGCGCCGCGGGCCGCAAGTAGGCAAGTCTGGGGACCCCCGTTCCCAGAATGCCGACATCTGCATTTTCTTCATCAATTATCCTAACACCATTGTTTGGGTAATGTCATGAAATTTCTTTCCCCGTACCAAAATGGTTTTCTACTTTCTATCTTGTCATGGATATCATGCTCTGCTTGTCCTTGGGAAGGATATACCCCTGAAATATGTGCTTAAACACATTTTCCTTTCCATTGTCATGTTTAACCTGATGATCACTTTTTCCTTTTCATTGGTTTGTTTGACCTTACTAGTGATCTAGATAATCTAAGCAGTAATAATTCACTGCTTATGTAAACACCTCGGCGTACAACTCTGTCAGTGAGGTCCTGTTTCTACTGTTGATGACTTCTCGGTAACCACCGATCGATGAGAACATTGCCTATTGGTCCGCCTCGTTCAACGAGCAGGAAATGGTTCTCTTCGTCCCTCGCCCTTGGTACCGATGTTGTTGCCGACATAATTGACAGGCTATCCTCTGACTTGCCTTGCTATCATGACCGTGCAAAATGTCACCGCTCCTCCTACTTTTAACCCACATGATGGGCCCATAACCCACAATTCTACAGGATCGAAACCTGACTCTCCTATACACCCCTGATTCCAAAGGTATTCCTCACGCTTGTCTTCGTATATAATTCACGAGCCACCCTCATAGAGTACTATTCTGGTATTAGAAGTAATATTATTTCGGTTGCTCTGAACCCATTTCACACTTTGTTTCAGGCATCGAACGACTGCCTTCCCGGTTGAAACTTCTTATCATACCTTCTTACTTTGCTCTCAATGGTTTTCTTAAAGTTTCAATTCGGCAGATTCTTTCTACCACCTTCCCTGAGTTATCTACCAGATAAGCAACCTTGCAGAGGTCCGTTCTTCCAAAGTTACCCCTTGTCCTTTTGTAAGTACGATGGAGTTCCCGAAGAAAGGATGACAACTTTGTCACAACATCCTTACGCAGAGAAATGAAGACACCAATGCAATGGACTGACCTCTTCAAGAAGAGCAACCAAGACCGAGAAGAACCGATAGAATATTGTAACCAAAATTTACCCCCTACTCTACCTCTTAAATCTCGGGACGAGATTTCTTGTAGTGGAGGAGATTTTTAACACCCCGGTAGTTAACCTATAGTAACCACACACCCTAATGGTGCCATGTCATCACATTTAATTTTCTAAACCTCACTTTGATCCAAACCGAATTCAAACTCAAATTAAAATAAAGTCAAATTATTATTTCGTCAAGCAGTAGAACAAAAATGTTCGCTGGGTTGCAAAAATTGACTAACTAATTCTTATGTATAATCCAACATTATTTGAGCTATTAAAATGCCCTTAAATATTTTAGACTGGTCCAAACAGCCCCAAAATAAATTGTTTCTATTTAAACAAAACTCAAATGAGATCAATTAATCTCTGAACTTTTTGAGGCAGTGCAGAATATTGAATAATAATTATTTTGGCAAGTTATACATTTTACCAAATTCATTTAGTGCCCAAAAGGAATGCAAACTGTGAGGAAAATCAAAACCGAAAAAGAAAAGTTAAAAGAGGTAGAACCTACTGTGCACTTAGGCTTTAATTCTATAGTATAAGGCCCAGCCCACCCCTGCACCTTCTCCTATCTCTGTTCACAGGGGGCGTGCTAAACGAGTAGCGCTCGTCCATGGCTCGGATGGCCGTGTGTCGAGCATCCGCCGCCTCCCCGCGTGGTTAAGGTCGTCCCCGCACCTCTCTGGAACCCTAGCACCATTTCCCCCTTTCCCCCGCGCTGCTTCCCTTCTCCCCTACGCTCGCCGGATGCCGTCGTCGCCATGGCCCCATCGCAAGCGTGTCCACCGGCCACTGTCCTCCATCCTGTGTTGTCTAGGAGCTCCGTCACATTCTTCTCCTTCGACTACTTCACTGGATCGAGCTCGGGGAACCACGTCGATGCCGCCCTCATCAGTTTTCTCCGTCAAGGCCACCGCAGCGTCGCCGTTGATGCCGTCGCTCCAGTCCACCCCGGTCCTCCCCGAGCATGCCAACGGACTCAATGTGAGCTCCTCCCTCGGATCCCCCCTTTCTCCCTTTGATTTGTACGCCGTAGGCCGCCGTCACCATCGTGCCCGAGCTTCCGCGTACGTGTACGTGTGTGCGTACTGCCGCTGCTCTGCCTCTTCTCCTTGCGAACTGCTGCTGCTCTTCACTGCTGCGTGCCACTGCTGCTACTCTCTTGCGCTAGCTGCTGCTGCTACTGCTGCCGCTGTTTTTCTCTGGTGCTTGCCACCGGGCTATTATGCTTGCCACTGCTTGCGCTGTTGTCCGCCGCCGCTCGCTCCATGTCGGTGCCTACTATGCTGCTAGTGCTGCTGTTGCCACACACTCCAGAGTGCCACTCCTGCACGCAGCCACTCTTGGCTGGCCATGGCCGCCGTGGCCTTTGTGTCATGCGTGCTAGCCGGCGTGGCTTGAGCCACTACCAAACGGCCGACCATTAGATTATGATTTAATCTTACTTAGCTAACCTCAAACCGGTATTAGTACTAACCTTAGATACTAATTAGTGTATGACTTATGGCCCACACCACTAATTGGGCTAATTAAACAATTTGTCAAACAAATGGCCCTATGACACATGACCCCCACTGTCCAATTTTGACCAGTCAACCCAGGAAATGTTGAATGTTCACCTTGTTGACTCAGCACACCCCTGGCCCCACTTTTAGCCTCTAATGCACTGCTGGGTTCACTGGACCGGGTGCATCTAGTATTTTAGGTGTATTTTCTAATTAATATTAAATCCAAAATTTTCAGAAAATGTTTAAAACTTTGAAAATTAATATAAAATAAACCGTAACTCGGATGGAAAAACTTTGTACATGAAAGTTGCTTAGAACAATGAGACGAATCCGAATACGCAGCTCGTTCATCCGCCACACATCCCTAGCATAGCGAACACGCAACTTTCCCCCTCCGGTTCATCTGCCCGAAAACGCGAAACACCGGGAATGCTTTCCCGGATGTTTCCCCCCTTCGCCTATCGCCTATCCCTATGTTAGGTCACCACTAGCACAACATAATGACGTGTCTTGCTTTGTGTTACATTTGATTCCTCTGTTATTTGTTGTCTCCCCCTCCGTTACTCCTTTTTCCGGTAGACTCCGAGACCGCTGCCGATGTCCATGTGTTCGACTACATCGGAGATGAACCCTCCTTCTTGCCAGAGCAACCAGGCAAGCCCCCCCCCCTTGATCACCAGATATCGCCTATTCTTCTCTCTAATGCTTGCATTAGAGTAGTGTAGCATGTTACTGCTTTCCGTTAATCCTATTCTGATGCATAGCATGTCCTTGCTATTTCTGTTGTTACCTTTACCTGCAATCATAAATGCTAGTATTCCATCAGTGGCCCTACATTCTTTGTTCGTCTGCCATGCTATACTATCGGGTCATGAATATACTAGACATACTACACATGATACATGTGGTGACTAAAGTCGGGTCGTCTTGTAGAGTACCCGCAAGTGATTTTGATGCGGGGGCTGAAAGGACAGGTTGCTCCATCAAGGTAGTGGTGGGCCTGAGTCCCCGACGCCCCCAACTGTTACTTTGTGGCGGAGCGACAGGGCAGGTTGAGACCACTTAGGAGAAAGGTGGGCCTGGCCCTAGTCAGCATTCACTGTTACTTCAAAATAACACGTTTAACGAGATCTGGGTATTTGATCTGAGTCTGGCCACTGGCCTATATGCACTAACCAAGTACACGGGAACTGTTATGGGCACTCGACGTCGTTGTATCAGCCGAAGCCTTCTTGACGTCAGCGACTGAGCGGCGCGCGCCGGATTGGACTGGAACGCCTGCTCTTTTATTAGGGAGGCTAGGTTTGCTTACCGGCCGCGTTTGCAACGTGCAGGTGTGCAATGGGCGATGGGCCCAGACCCCTGCGCCATAGGATTTAGACCAACATGCTGACCTCTCTGTTGTGCCGAGGTGGGGCTGCGACGTGTTGATCTTCCGAGCCGGGCATGACCCAGGAAAGTGTGTCCGGCCAAAGGGGATCGAGCGTGTTGGGAAATGTGGTGCACCCCTGCAGGGAAGTTTATCTATTCGAATAGTCATGTCCCTCGGTAAAAGGACGCCTCGGAGTTGTACCTTGACCTTATGACAACAAGAACCAGATACTTAATAACATACACCCTTCCAAGTGCCAGATACAACCCGGTGATCGCTCTCTCACAGGGCGGCGAGGGGAGGATCGCTGGGTAGGATTATGCTATGCGATGATACTTGGTGAACTTACCATCTACTCTCTTCTTCTGCTTCAAGATGGAGGTTGCCAGAAGCGTAGTCTTTGATATGACTAGCTATCCCCTTCTTATTCTGGCATTCTGTAGTTCAGTCCACATATACTTCCCCTTTCATTGATACCCATGCATATGTAGTATAACTCTTTTCTTGCGAGTACTTTGGATGAGTACTCACGGTTGCTTTGCTCCCCCTTTTCCCCCTTTCTGTACCCGGTTATTGCGACCAGATGATGGAGTCCAGGAGCCAGAGGATCCCGAGGATGCTTCTACGTGAAGTTTGGCTTCAAGGAGTAGTTAGGAGGTCCCAGGCAGGAGGCCTCGCCTTTTTGATCGTTGCTACTTTTGTGCTAGCCTTTTTAAGGAAAACTTGTTTAACCTTATGTGTGTACTCAGATATTGTTGTTTCCGCTGACTCTTGTGTATTCGAGCTTATGTATTCGAGTCCTGGAGGCCCCTGGCTTGTAATATAAAGCTTGTATTATTTTATTTGTGTCTAGAGTTGTGTTGTGATATCTTCCCATGAGTCCCTGATCTTGGTCGTACACATTTGCGTGTATGATTAGTGTACGGTCAAATCGGGGGCGTCACAGCAGGTATGCCCGAGGATGTTATCAAGAAGAAGGTCTTCCCTTTATCTTTGGAGGGAATGGCATTGACATGGTTTAGGCTATGTGATGACATGGGATCATGGAACTACAACCGATTGAAATTGGTGTTTCATCAGAAGTTTTATCCTATGCATCTTGTTCATCGTGATCGTAATTATATATATATTTTTTGGCCTCGCGAAGGAGAAAGCATCGCTCAAGCTTGGGGGATGCTTAAGTCAATGTTATATTCATGCCCCAATCATGAGCTCTCAAGAGAAATTATTATTCAAAAAATTTATGCTCGGCTTTCTCTCAATAATCGCTCCATGCTCGATACTTCTTGTACTGGCTCTTTATGATGAAGACTATTGAATTCAAATGGGATTTATTAGAAATAATTAAATGCAACTCTAAAGATTTGGATCTCGATGAAGGTAAGGAGTCAGGTATAACACCTAAGTTTGATTGTGATAAATCTTTTATGGATACCAATGCTTTCCATGAATTTAGCACTAAATATGGACTTGACTTTGAGATAGTAGCTTCTTTCTGTGAATCCTTTGCTACTCATGTTGATCTCCCTAAGGAGAAGTGGTTTAAATATAATCCTCCCATTGAAGTAAAAGTAGTTGCACCTATTAAAGTTGAAGAAAAGACTATCACTTATAATGATTCTGTTGTTCCTACTGCTTATATTGAGAAACCACCTTTCCCTGTTAGAATAAAGGATCATGCTAAAGCTTCAATTGTGGTTCATAAGAGTAATACTAGAGCACCTACTCCCTCTGAGCAAATTAAAGTTGAACCTAGTGTTGCTATGGTTAAAGATCTCTTGGACGATAATATTGATGGGCATGTTATTTACTTCTGTGATGAAGCTGCTAGAATTGCTAGACCCGATACTAAAAATAAACATAGACCTATTGTAGACATCCCTGTTATTTCTGTTAAAATAGGAGATCATTGCTATCATGGCCTATTTGATATGGGTGCTAGTGCAAGTGCAATACCTCATTCCTTATATAAATAAATTATGCATGATATTGCACCTGCTAAGATAGAAGAGATTGAGGTCACAATTAAGCTTTAGCCATCACGGGCAAGCTCCATAAGGAAATAATGGACCTCAAGGAGCAAGTCAATAAGCTTGAGGAAGAGAACCGTATCCTGAAGGGCATCATCGCCAAGAATATCACATCACCACCCCCGAAGAAGGAGACATAAACACATGGGTATGGGCACTCCCCTTGGCAACTGCCAAGCTTGGGGGAGTGCCCCGGTATCGTATCACCATCACACTTCTATCTTTACCGTTTTTCTTAGTTCGATCCTTTTGGTAATATCTTGATCTAGTAGAATAAAAAGTTTTAGCATGATCTAGTTTTTAGTTTTGCTTTATGATCCTTCTATGTAATCGAGTTCGTGAGCTATATATAATAAAGATTAGTGTTGAGTCAAGGGCTTGATTATCTTGCTATGTTCTTGATAGAATAAAAGAAAAGAATAAAAAGAAACAAAGGGATCATATGGATCTTATGGAGAGTAATGACTTCACATATAAAGAGTATGATGAATAAAAGTTGTTGAGAGTTGACAAGCATAGTTTTGGTCATCGTTGCAATTAATAGGAAGTAATAAATAAAGAGAAGTTTTCACATATAAATATACTATCTTGGACATCTTTTATGATTGTGAGTACTCATTAAAATATGACATGCTAAAGAGTTGACGTTGGATAAGGAAGACAATGTAATGAGTTATGTTTTCTTACATCTGAAATAAATTATATTGTCATGGATCATCCAACATGTTGAGCTTGCCTTTCCCTCTCATGCTAGCCAAATTCTTTTTACCAAGTAGAGATACTACTTGTGCTTCCAAATATCCTTAAAGCTAGTTTTGCTATGAGAGTCCACCATATCTACCTATGGATTGAGTAAGATCCTTCAAGTAAGTTGTCATCGTTGCAAGCAATAAAAATTGCTCTCTAAATATGTATGATTTATTAGTGTGGAGAAAATAAGCTTTATACGATCTTGTGATGTGGAAGAAATAAAAGTGACAGACTGCATAATAAAGGTCCATATCACAAGTGGCAATATAAAGTGACGTTCTTTCACATTAAGATTTTGTGCATCCAACCATAAAAGCACATGACAACCTCTGCTTCCCTATGCGAAGGGCCCATCTTTTGTTCTTGTCTTATACTTCATGCAAGAGTCACGGTGTTCTTCACCTTTCCTTTTTACATTTTATCCTGGAAAGCACTATACTTCATGCAAGGCCCACCATCATTGTTGACATTACCCTTGAGGTAAAAGGTTGGGAGGCAAAAACTATAAGCACCTATCTTTCTCTGTGTCTGACTAAAACTTCATAACCATAAATATTGTGTGAGTGTTAGCAATTGTGAAAGACTAAATGATGGTTGAGTATGTGGACTTGTTGAAAAGCTCTTATATTAACTCTTTCTGATGTTATGATAAATTGCAATTGCTTCAATGACTGAGATTATAGTTTGTTAGTTTTCAATGAAGTTTCTGATTTATACTTGAAATTGTGATTGAATTGTGACTTTAGCATAAGAAATCATATGCCAATATATGTATATGTTGCTGTCCTAAGAATGATCATGATGCCCTCATGTCCGTATTTTATTTTATTGACACCTCTATCTCTAAACATGTGGACATATTTTTCGATATCGGCTTTCGCTTGAGGACAAGCGAGGCCTAAGCTTGGGGGGAGTTGATACGTCCATTTTGCATCATGCTTTATATCGATATTTATTGCATTATGGGATGTTATTACACAATATTTCACAATACTTATGCCTATTCTCTCTTATTTTACAAGGTTTACATGAAGAGGGAGAATGCCAGGAGCTAGAATTGTGGGCTGGAAAAGGAGCAAATATTAGAGATCCTTTCTGCACAACTCCAAAAGTCCTGAAACTTCACGGGAGCATGTTTCAGAATATATAAAAAATATTGGGTGAAAGAAGTACCAGAGGGGGTCCACCCACCATCCACAAGGGTGGGGGCATGCCCCCTCCCTCATGGGCCCCCTAGCAGCCCTCTGATGCCCATCTTTGGCTATATGGAGTCTTTCGTCCAAAAAAACCATAAGCAAGCTCACGGGACGAAACTCTGCTGGCGGAACCTTGGTGGAACTAATCTAGGGCTCCGGCGGAGCTGTTCTGTCGGGGAAACTTCCCTATGGGAGGGGGAAATCATCACCATCGTCATCACCATCGATCCTCTCATCGGGAGGGGGTCAGTCTCCATCAACATCTTCACCAGCACCATCTCATCTCAAACCCTAGTTCATCTCTTATATCCAATCTTTGTCTCAAAACCTCAGATTGGTACCTGTGGGTTGCTAGTAGTGTTGATTACTCCTTGTAGTTGATGCTAGTTGGTTTATTCGGTGGAAGATCATATGTTCAGATCCTTTATGCATATTAATCCCCCTCTGATTATGAACATGAATAGGATTTTGAGTAGTTACGTTTGTTCCTATGGACTTGGGAGAAGTCTTGCTATAAGTAGTCATGTGAATTTGGTATTCGTTCGATATTTTGATGAGATGTATGTTGTCTTTCCTCTAGTGGTGTTATGTGAACGTCGACTACATGACACTTCACCATTGTTTGGGCCTAGAGGAAGGCATTGGGGAGTAATAAGTAGATGATGGGTTGCTAGAGTGATAGAAGCTTAAACCCTAGTTTATGAGTTGCTTCGTAAGGGGCTGATTTGGATCCATATGTTTCATGCTATGGTTAGGTTTACCTTAATACATCTTTTTTAGTTGCGGATGCTTGCAATAGGGGTTAATCATAAGTGGGATGCTTGTCCAAGGAGGGGCAGTACCCAAGCACCGGTCCACCCACATATCAAATTATCAAAGTACTGAACGCGAATCATATGAGCATGATGAAAACTAGCTTGACGATAATTCCCATGTGTCCTCGGGATCTTTTCCTTTATGTAAGAGTTCGTCTAGGCTTGTCCTTTGCTACAAAAAGGATTGGGCCATCTTGTTGCACCTTATTTACTTTTATTACTTGTTACCCGTTACAAATTACCTTATCACAAAAATATTTGTTACCAATAATTTCAGTTCTTGCAGAGAATACCTTACTGAAAACTGCTTATCATTTCCTTCTGCTCCTCGTTGGGTTCGACACTCTTACTTATCGAAAGGACTATGATAGATCCCCTATACTTGTGGGTCATCAATAGTAACGTTTGCAACCACAACAGGCACATCCTCACAAATACCGACAGGTATAGCAGTTGATTTATCGGCCATTTGAAAAGATATTTCAGTAGGTGTCAACTTATTCAAATCAAGTCTGCGATATAAAGAGAGAGGCATAACAGTAACACCGGCTCCAAGATCACATAAAGCAGTTTTAACATAGTTTCTTTTAATGGAGCAGGGTATAGTTGGTACTCCTGGTTCTCCTAGTTTCTAAGGTATTCCCACCTTTAAAAGTCTAATTGGCAAGCATGGTGGAAATTTTAGCTTCCGGTATCTTTATTTTATTTGTAACAGTATCTTTTATATACTTATCATAAGGATTCATCTTAAGCATATCAGTCAAACACATACGCAAAAAGATAGGTCTAATCATTTCAACAAAGCACTCAAAATCCTCATCATCATTTTTCTTGGATGGTTTAGGAGGAAAAGGCATGGGTTTCTGAACCCATGGTTCTCTTTGTTTATCGTGCTTCCTAGCAATGAAGTCTCTCTTATCATAACGTTGATTCTTTGATCGTGGGTTATCAAGATCAATAGCAGGTTCAATCTCTACATCATTGTTATTTCTAGGTTGAGCATAAACATGAACATCATCATTAACATTATCAATAGGTTCATGTTCATTACCAGATTGTGTTTCAACATCATAAATAGAAATATCATTGGGATTCTCAGGTGTGTCAACAACAGGTTCACTAGAAGCATGCAAATTCCTATCATTTTTCTTTTTCTTCTTCTTAGAAGGACTAGGTGTATCAACATTAGTTCTCTGAGAATCTTGCTCAACTCTCTTAGGGTGGCCCTCAGGTTACAAAGGTTCCTGAGTCATTTTACCCCCTCTAGTCATAACTCTAACAACATTATCATTTTTCTTATTATTTAATTCATTGAGCAAATCATCTTGAGCTTTAAGCACTTGTTCTACCTGAGTGGTAACCATAGCAGCATGTTTACTAATAAGTTTAAGGTCACCTTTAACTCTAGACATATAATTACTCAAGTGTTCAATCCTATAAGCATTAAGTTTCAATTTTCTACCAACATAAGCACTGAAGTTTTCTAGTTTAACAATAAAATTATCAAACTCATCCAAGCATTGGCTAGCAGACTTATTACGAGGAATATCACCTTCATCAAATCTATAGAGAGAATTTACCTTTACTACCTGTGTCGGGTTATTAAGACCATGTATTTCTTCAATATGTGGTAAATTCTTAACATCTCCAGCTTTAATACATTTTTCTTTCATGGATTTCTTTGCCTCTTGCATATCTTTAGGACTGAGAAATAAAATACCCCTTTTCTTCGGAGTTGGCTTAGGAGTTGGTTCAGGAAGTGTCCAATCATTATCATTACTCAATATATTATTCAATAGCAATTCAGCTTGCTCAATAGTTCTTTCCCTGAAAACACAATCAGCACAACTATCCAGGTGGTCTCTGGAAGCATCGGTTAGTCCATTATAAAAGATATCAAGTATTTCATTTTTCTTGAGAGGATGATCAGGCAAAGCAATAAGTAATCGGAGAAGCCTCCCCCAAGCTTGTGGGAGACTCTCTTCTCCAATTTGCACAAAATTATATATTTCCATTAAGGCAGCTTGTTTCTTATGAGCGGGGAAATATTTTGCAGAGAAGTAATAAATCATATCCCGGGGACTATGCCCACAACTAGGAGCAAGAGATTTGAACCATGTTTTAGCATCACTCTTTAATGAGAACAGAAATAACTTAAGGATATAGTAGTAATGATTTTTTCCTCATGAGTGAATAGGGTGGCTATATCATTCAATTTAGTAAGATGTGCCACAACAGTTTTAGATTCATAGCCATAAAAAGGATCAGATTCAACCAAAGTAATTAACTCAGGATCGACAGAGAAATCATAATCCTTATCAGAAATACAGAAAGGTGAAGTAGCAAAAGCAAGGTCATATTTCATTCTAGCATTCAAAGACTTTTCTTTCAGCTTAGCTAACAGTTTCTTAAGATCATATTTATCTTTGCAAGCAAAAAGGTCTTCAGCAGTCTCTTCATCCATAACATAACCCTCAGGCACATTCGGCAATTCATATCTAGGGCGAGAATCTTCATCATCACTTTCATCAATATTATCTGTTCAATAATTTCATTCTCTCTAACCCTAGCAAGTTGTTCATCAAGAAATTCACCTAATGGCATAGTATTATCAAGCATAGAAGTAGTTTCATCACGAGCATCATGCATAGCAGAAGTCGCATCATCAATAACATGCGACATATCAAAATCAATAGCAGGAGTAGGTGTCGCAAGTTTACTCAAAACAGAAGGAGAATCAAGTGCAGAGCTAGATGGCAGTTCCTTACCTCCCCTCATAGTTGAGGGAAAAATCTTGGTTCTTACATCTTTCAAGTTCCTCATAGTGATCAACAAATATAAATCCCAAGTGACTCAAAGAATAGAGCTATGCTCCCCGGCAACGGCGCCAGAAAATGGTCTTGATAACCAACAAGTATAGAGGATCGGAACAGTTTTTGAAGGTAGAGTATTCAACCCAAATTTATTGATTCGACACAAGGGGAGCCAAAGAATATTCTCAAGTATTAGCATTTGAGTTGTCAATTCAACCACACCTGAAAGACTTAATATCTGCAGCAAAGTATTTAGTAGCAAAGTAGTATGGAAGTAACGGTAACGGTGGCAAAAGTAACAGTAGCAGTTTTTGTAGCAATTGTAACAGTGGAAACGGAAAAGTAACTAAGCAAAGATCAATATGTAAAAAGCTCGTAGGCAATGGATCAATGATGGACAATTATGTCGAATGCGATTCCTCGTGCAACAGTTATAACATAGGGTGACACAGAACTAGCTCTAATTCATCAAAGTAATGTAGGCATGTATTCCCAATATAGTTATACGTGCTTATGGAAAAGAACTTGCTTGACATCTTTTGTCCTACCCTCCCGTGGCAGCGGGGTCCTATTGGAAACAAGGGGAAATTAAGGCCTCCTTTTAATAGAGTACCGGACCAAAGCATTAACACTTAGTGAATACATGAACTCCTCAAACTACATTCATCACCTGGAATGGTCCCGATTATTGTCACTTTGGGGTTGCCGAATCATAACACATAGTAGGTGACTATTGACTTGCAAGATAGGATTAAGAACACACATATATTCATGAGAACATAATAGGTTCAGATCTGAAATCATGGCACTCGGGCCCTAGTGACAAGCATTAAGCATAGCAAAGTCATAGCAATATCAATCTTAGAACATAATGGATACTAGGGATCAAACCCTAACAAAACTAACTCGATTACATGGTAAATCTCATCCAACCCATCACCGTCCAGCAAGCCTACGATGGAATTACTCATGCATGGTGGTGAGCATCATGAAATTGGTGATGGGGGAAGGTTGATGATGATGATGGCGACGGGTTCCCCTCTCCGGAGCCCCAAACGGACTCTAGATCAACCCTCCCGAGGAAGATTAGGCCTTGGCGGCGGCTCCGTATCGTTAAATGTGATGAAGCCTTCTCTCTGATTTTTTTTCTCCCTGAACGTGAATATATAGAGTTGGAGTTGAGGTCGGTGGAGTCTCGGGGGGCCCACGAGGTAGGGGGTGCACCCCAGGGGGGCGCGCCCTGCACCCTCGTGGACAGGGTGTGGGCCCCCTGATGCTGATTCTTTCGCCAGTATTTTTTTATTAATTCCAAAACATGTCTGTGGATTTTCAGGTCATTCCGAGAACTTTTATTTGTGCACAAAAATAACACCATGGCAATTCTGCTGAAAACAACGCTAGTCCGGGTTAGTTCCATTCAAATCATGCAAGTTAGAGTCCAAAACAAGGTAAAAAGTGTTTGGAAAAGTAGATACATTGGAGACGTATCACCGGCGAGGAGGCGGCGCTGCAAGCAAGGAGTGAAGGTTTCAACTTGGAAAGGAATGCAAAACAGGGGAAATGTGGCTTTTGGTATGGGGGAGGGGACGGGGAGGTAGATATTTCCGCGAAGTCGAAATTTTGGAATCGCTTCAGTGAAAAAACTGGTGCGCAATGTGTCATCAGACACGACCCCTTATTCAGAACTTTGTACGATATGTGAACATCACAAACGATTCAGATAGCTTAACCCGTGTGTGATGAGTTTGAACGTCAAAATTTTTGGTTCGAATCTCCCTGGTTACAGTTCTCATCCACGTCGTTGCATAATTTGGGTTCACAAAAGAGACTACAGCACACCCACACTTCTTAATCGAGCAAGTTCAGCAATTAAATAGAGCTAGCTGACCTAAACATTAGTCTAAAAATTAAAGACCGACACTCTTAATTAAACAAAACAAAGAGTACTGCTATGACGGGTGCTCGTCGATCTCCGCCACGCCTCCATGTCCAGCTCACGGCCGATGGTCTCCTGGGGAAGGGGATCCATGGCATCAATTGCACCATACTCGGCAAGCATCTCGCCATCCGCGTCTGCCATATCTTTGGAATAGGCTGCCACGAGCTAGGCGTGGGTGGCCGCGATATGGGCTTTGGCGGGCTCTATCGTGGCAAGTTATGCCGCGCAGGAATGGACGACTGCTCTAACTCTCTTGGCGATTGCCAACTATTCGGCCGTGGGTTGCCGACCATTGTCGGAGAAGCTTCGTTCCATTTGTGCGGTGACCGCCACGAGCTTGGCATGGAAGACCTTGACATGGTAGTGGGCGGCCTCCATTAGGGCTAAGGCCGCCTCTATGGAACGAATAGCTGCTATGCCACTAAGGGAGTCCTGGATTAGGGGGTCTCCGGACAGCCGGACTATATCCTTTGACCGGACTGTTGGACTATGAAGATACAAGATTGAAGACTTTGTCTCGTGTCCGGATGGGACTCTCCTTGGTGTGGAAGGTAATCTAGGCAATACGCATATGTATATCTCCTCCCTTGTGTAACCCTAGCCCCCTCCGGTGTCTATATAAACCAGAGGGTTTTAGTCCGTAGGACAACATACAATCATACCATAGGCTAGCTTATAGGGTTTAGCCTCTACGATCTCTTGGTAGATCAACTCTTGTAATACTCATATCATCAAGAACAATTAAGCAGGACGTATGATATTACCTCCATCAAGAGGGCCCGAACCTGGGTAAACATCATGTCCCCTGCCTCCTGTTACCATCCGCCTTAGACGCACAGTTCGGGACCCCCTACCCGACATCCGCCGGTTTTGACACCGACATTGGTGCTTTCATTGAGAGTTCCACTGTGTTGTCACCGTAAGGCTTGAGGGCTCCTTCGATCATTGGTAACGATGCGGTCTAGGGTGAGGTTTTCCTCCCTGGACAAATCTTCGTATTCGGCGGCTTCACACTGGGGGCCAATTCGCTTGGCCATCTGGAGCAGATCGAGAGCTACGCCCCTGGCCATCAGGTCAGATTTGGAAACTTGAATTACACGGCCGACATCCGCGGAGACTTGATCTTCGACAGATTCGAGCCTATGCTAGGTGCGCGCACAGTCGCGATGAGCATGACGTGACTCTGCCATCGGACAATGTTCGGGAGATCGCATCTGCAACTACTCCGGCCATCAATCCGGAGCAAGCCACGCCATCCGAGATCAGAGGGATGGACCCCGCCATGGAGGCCGCACTCTCAGTGGTGATAGAGCCAGATACTGACTTCACCCCTTACGAGAGCCGTGTCGCCGAACCACTGGATTTATCTCCGGCCATGGACTCCGAGCCGCTTACATCCGTACCCGTCGAATCCGACTGGGCGCCGATCATGGAGTTCACCTCCGCGGACATCTTTAAGCACTCGCCCTTCGGCGATGTGCTAAATTCATTAAGGTCTCTCTCCCTGTCAGGAGAACCTTGGCCGAACTATGTCCGGCTAGAATGGGATGCGGACGACAAAGAAATTCGCTGCCCACCCACCACCCAGTTAGTAGCCACTGTCGACGACTTAACCGACATGCTCGACTTCAACTCCGAGGACTTCGACGGTATGGACGATGCCGCCGGAGTCGAACAGGAACCATCGCCCACAGGGCACTGGACCGCCATCTCAGCATATGATATATACATGATGGACACCCCCAAAGAAGGCAATGGCAACAAGACAACAGAGGATGACCCCTCCAAGAAGCAACCCAAATGCCGACGTCAGCAGTGCCGCTCTAAGTCCCGCCACAGTAAGAGCAGTGATACCGGCACAGGAGATAATAACACTCCGGATAGTGCCCAGGACAACAACAATCCCCTCCAGCATGATGTAGAGCCGGAGGACGAACAAGCTAGGACCCCCAGAGCGGGCAGCAGATGGAGAACCGGAGGAGGACAATTACATGCCTCTCTCCGAAGACGAGGCGAGCCTCGGCGGTGAAGAATTTATCGTGCCTGAGGACCCCGTCGAGCAAGAGCGCTTCAAGCGCCGGCTTATAGCCACGGCAAATATCCTGAAGAAAAAGTAGCAACAGCTTCAAGATGATCATGATTTGCTAGCACATAGGTGGACTGAAGTCCTTGCGGCCGAGGAGTATGAACTCGAGCGCCCCTCCGAGTGTTACCCAAAATGCAGGTTGCTACCTCGCCTTGAGGAGGAAGCAATGAAACCTCAATCACCAGTGTACGATGCGGCTGACCGGCCACCGCGTGGCCGAGCCAAAGAGGCGTTTCAGCCTGAAGTTCAGCCCGCACCCCGCCGCCACTCAATCAAAAATACTAAGGCCCGGGACAACACAAGTGACCCGCAAGACGTATTGGACAGTAAGGCAAAAATCGCAAGGTCAACATACGGGTCACGGCCACACGTGCCAACACGGGATGATGATCGTCGCGTCGGATACACCAAGAGTAAATCCAACCGGGTTGAATACAGCAGACAAGATTCATATGAACTGTGTCGGGATATAGCCCGGCAGAGAGGCGCCGCACACCCCCTATGCTTCACTGATGAAGTTATGAATCATGAATTCCCGGAGGGTTTCAAACCCGTAAATATCGAATCATACGATGGCACAACAGATCCCGCTGTATGGATTGAGAATTTTCTCCTTCACATCCACATGGCTCGCGGTGATGACCTACACGCCATCAAGTACCTCCCACTAAAACTCAAAGGACCAGCCCGGCATTGGCTAAATAGCTTGCCAGCAGAGTCCGTCGGTAGTTGGGAGGATCTGGAAGATGCATTTCTTGACAACTTCCAGTTCACTTATGTGCAGCCACCGGATGCTGATGACTTGAGCCACATAACCCAGCAGCTAGGGGAATCAGCCAGACAATTCTGGACATGATTCCTGACTAATAAAAACCAAATTGTAGACTTTACAAACGCAGAGGCCCTAGCGGCATTTAAGCATAACATCCGCGACGAGTGGCTCGCCCGCCACCTTGGCCAGGAGAAGCCGAAATCTATGGCAGCCCTCACAACACTCATGACCCGCTTTTGTGCGGGCGAGGATAGCTGGCTGGCTCGCAGCAACAACACATTGAGGAATCCGGACACCTCGAATACCAAAGATGTTAACGGTAGTGTTGGGGATATTACAACCAGTGTGACCCGCCCAGGAGGGGCCGGGTCAGCCCTAATGGCGGGTTACATAAGAAGCCCAATATACAGTCAAGATGATAGTTTATTAAACATATAGAAAGCCTAAGGGCCTCGGGCTGGCTTAAGGCCCGTTGTTGTAAACCGCCATATGGACGGAAAATACTTGTACAGAAAGGTATGTAAAGAAGGTCACCGAGCCGAACACGATTATGAGCCGGCCGGGACTCCGTAGGCCACCTGGCGTCAACCCGTGTATATAAGGGGACGACCCGGTGGCGGTTTAAGGCAAGAAACAACCAAGTCGATAACCAAGCCGGCGAGTTAAGCCTCTTGGAAGTCAAAACCCCAGCAATACCAATCCCAACTAGACGTAGGCTTTTACGTTCATCATAAGGGGCTGAACTAGTATAAAAATCTCTCGTGTCCTTTGTCCCGATTAACCCATTTAAGCTTCCTAGTGTGATGGCCCTACGACTAAGTCCTTGCTCTAGGACATCTGTCGTGTCAACTCCATAACAGTTGGCGCCCACCGTGGGGCCAGCGCATGGTGGATTTGAGTTCTTGAAGGGCAACTTCGAAGGGCTCAAGGGGTACGCTATTGGCCGGATGACCAAGAGTCATTGCGACAAACTCTACATCGACAACGAAGGCTGGGGCTCCGAGGCCGACTCAATCGAGTACGGGTACCGGGTCCCCTTCGGCGGAATTCACATCTTCATTGGCCGGATCGGCGAGTTAGGCCCTGAGCCGGACGACCACACCAATTTCATCGAAACGGCTCAGCGCGCCGGGTCCGCCCGTGTTCAATCTATTGTGAAGCATGCCTTCATAGGCTGCGTCGATGGCGGTGAATACTCCGACGACTCGATGGAAGGCGAGGAGACAGCCATCTGCTTTGATACTGCATCATCAACATGTGAGACGGACTTGTTGTATCAACTGCAAGGCGACATACTCGGGGGCTGTTCCGATGGTAGCAGTATTCCGGACCCCCTTGAGCCGCCAAATTGGGACGGAGTCTTTATGGCAGGGACACAGCCCAGGCAGAACTCCACCGCAGCGACATCGGCAGCCACCGGGTCGGCAGCTGCCGGGTCAGGAGACGCCGCGCGCCCCCCGACTCAGGTTCTCATGGACCTCATGGATAAACTGACGACTCTGTTAACCGCTGCGGTAGAGCCGGCGGATAAAGCTCGGCATGACGTGGAAGTGGCACGTGTGTAGGAGGAGATGGTGCAAGCTAAGGAAAATCTAGCCGTGGAGGAAACCCGGATGTCAGCAGAACAAGCAACTTTGGATGCCCGTGCTCAGCAGCTTCAAGCAGAAACCTTTCGGCTCTCAGTGGATCTTAATGCATCAAATGAGGTCATGAGGAGGAGGCGTTAGAAAACTCAGTCACGTCTGCCTCTAACGCTGGATCCAAGGAATCTGTTCCATACACCCGGAGCAGGAGGGAGTAACCCGCCGGAGGCAAACCGGGCCAGGACGTCCGGTGCACCAGCTCAACCACACACCATGGAGCCGCCGCGCATGAATAAAGCTCCTCCTCGTTATATATCAACACCCCCGGGTCACTTCTCCAACCCCATGGAGAACCTCATTGCGGCGTCGGCTCGTTTGGCAGCTCTCCCAATGGAAGGCGACTCGCCAGCAGCAATTGAAACCCGGAGGGTAAGAGAACTACTTCAGACAGCTTTGGCCCAACAGGATGCATACTCCTACAGTCGAGACATGATTCATTCAACTCCTCGCCCAAGCCGGAGCTCGAGTTACAGTAGGCACATGGAATCTGCAGAGATGTCAAGTAATGCTCAACGCCACAACCGGCCATATAGGCATGAGCCGGTGCGAGCTGGAGCCCTTAACTTGGTGGATGAGGAGAGGATTCGTCAAGAGGCGGAACGAGCGGCTCATATAGTCGCAGAGCAGGCGGCTCACCAAACCTTTCTGGCTTATCCAGCAACCTCGGTTGAGGCAGGAGTGGCTACAAGAACCAGAGGCGTACCTTGCCTGGTCCCAGCCATACGCAATGAGCGGTTGCCCAAGGATTTCAAGGGACCTCGTAAGGTACCTAACTACACGGCTAACTTATAGCCAGGGGCTTAGATTGAGAGTTATGAGATGGCTATGGAGCTGTTAGAGGTTAGTGATGCTGCAATGGCAAAGTACTTTACCATGATGTTGGATGGAACGACTCAGACCTGGTTGAAAGGATTACCACCCAATTCAATCTGCTCATGGGCAGAGTTGAAGGCACGGTTCATCCAGAACTTTAAAGACATGTGTAAGCAGCCAATGTCGATTGTGGACCTGACCAATTGCAAGCAAGAGGATGGAGAGTCTACAACCCATTGGGTGCGCCGGGTCAAGGAGATAATACATTCATCTGATAAAATGGACGTCGGCTCAGCAGTTTTGATGTTGGAGAAAAATTGCCGTTTTGAACCTCTGAAGCAGAAGTTGGGGCGGCTTAAACGTGACTGTAATGGCATGGGAACGTTGATGGCGGCTCTTGTCAAGTATGCCGATTCTGATACCACCAAAGACCCGACATCTGATGAAGAAAAGGCAACGAAGGGAAAGAAGAACGGCAATGGCAAGGGTCACCAGCATAACCCAGCAAATCAAGGAGGTAATAAGCGTAAGGCTGATGAGTTTGTTGCTAATACTAATGCACAGGGTGGTAATCAGCGGCGCAAGGGCAGACAACCCCCTCGATCGGGCGGGTCAGGCCCCACCCTTGAGCAGTTGTTGAATGAACCTTGGCCAAGACATGTTACCCGGTAGAAGCCAGCCACCCACTTGTGGAAGGATTGCACGATCATGAAAGCGTTTAAAAATTCAAATGCATTTGACGAGGGTCACGGCCCGGGTGGTGGCCCAGGTGGAAGCAGCTTTCAGGGCCCGGGCGCTGGTTCAAGCGGAGGAGGCTTTCACGGTCAGGGTCATCCTGGTCACCAGGGAGGATATAATCAGCAACACGGCCAAGGGAATCAACAGCAGCAACAATTCGGCTATCAGAGCAACCCGAAGCAGTTGAGTAGCAGACAATATCATGTCTTTACTACCAGTTTATGTAAGAGAGACCAGAAACTCCACAAGAGGGTCGTCAATGTCGTTGAACCGACAATTCCACGTTATCTATGTTGGTCGGAGCAGCCTATCGTGTGGAGCAGAGAGGATCACCCGCCCCGGGTTGATAATCCGGGTCATTGGCTTTGGTAGTGGCACCTCAAGTTGGTGGGTACAAGTTTACTAAGGTACTCATGGGTGGAGGCAGCAACATCAACATCCGTTATTATGAGACGTTCCGCCGGATGGGATTGACGGATAGAAATCTTAAATAATCCAATACTGTTTTTCATGGTGTGGTACCCGGTAAGTCGGCATACCCAGTTGGTAAGATTGAGTTGGAGGTAGCCTTTGGGGATGAGTATCACTCCAGAGCAGAAAAATTAACCTGTGAAGTGGTTAAGATCAAAAGCCTATATCATGCTCTGTTTGGACGGCTGGCTTATGCCAAGTTCATGGCTCGGCTGTGTTACATGTATTTGCAGTTCAAGATGCCGGGTTACAAGGGCACTATTACAGTCCATGGGAGCCGGAAGATAGCCTTAGAATGTGAAGAGGGGGATGCTGCCCATGCTGAATCTATTTGTGCAACAGAGGAGTTGAAATTCTACAAGGATCATGTTGACCCGGCGGACATGACGTCATTAAAGAAACCAATGACAGAGCATGATCCGGAGTTAAAATTCAAATCAGCTGATGACACTAAGACGGTTGACTTTGTGCCTGGCGATTCATCCAAACAATTCATCATCAGCGCAAACTTGGATCCGAAATAGGAAAGTGCGCTCATCGAGTTCATCCATGAGAACTGGGACATCTTTGCATGGAAACCTTCAGACATTCCGGGTGTCCCGAGGGAACTCTTTGAGCACACTCTTAATATCAATCCAAAGTTCAAACCTGTCAGACAGTTTCTTCGGCGGTTCAATGAAGAAAGGCGCAAGGCCATCGGAGAAGAGGTGGCCCGGCTCTTGGCGGCCGGGTTCATTGTGGAGGTCTTCCACCTAGAATGGTTAGATAACCCGGTGCTCATGCTCAAAAAGAATGGCACCTGGCGTATGTGTGTGGATTACACAGATTTAAACAAGGCATGTTCGGCTAATCCTTTTGCTCTTCCCTGTATTGATCAGATCATTGATGCTACGGCGGGTTGCGCACGGTTGAGTTTCTTAGATGCTTACTCCGGATATCATCAGATTAAGATGGCAGTCAAGGATCAAGAGAAGACAGTGTTTATAACTCCTTTTGGGGCTTTCTGCTATGTGTCTATGCCTTTTGGGCTCAAGAGTGCTCAGGCGACTTACCAACGGTGTGTACAGAATTGTCTTCATGATCAAATTGGGCGCAATGTTCATGCCTATGTGGATGATATAGTGGTGAAGTCCAGGGAAGAGGAAACCTTGGTCACAGACCTGAAAGAGACTTTTGATAATCTTCGGGTTTACAAGATGATGCTTAACCCGGCCAAGTGTGTTTTTGGAGTGCCAGCCGGCAAGCTCTTGGGTTTTCTGGTGTCTAACCGAGGTATTGAAGCTAATCCGGAGAAGATCAAGGCAATTACATCTCTGGCCAAACCAACCTGCGTCAATGATGTTCAACGACTAGCGGGTCGTGTGGCTGCTTTGAGCCGGTTCATAAGCCGGTTAGGGGAAAAGGCTATGCCTCTGTATCAGTTGATGAAGAAAATGGATGTGTTTGTTTGGAGCGATGCTGCGAACGCCGCTTTTGAGGATCTGAAGGCACAACTGGCTGAGCCGCCGGTCCTAGTTGCTCCAATTGAGAAAGAGCCGCTATTGTTATACGTAGCTGCCAACTCACGGGTTGTTAGTGTGGCTATGGTGGTAGAGCGCAAGGAGGCTGGCAAAGAGCATCCGGTTCAGCGGCCGGTTTATTATGTCAGTGAAGTGCTAATTGAGTCTAAGCAACGATATCCACATTGGCAGAAGCTTGTTTATGGGGTGTTCATGGCAAGCCGGAAGCTTAAGCATTACTTTCAGGGACATCCAATCACTGTAGTTAGCTCTGCTCCTTTGGGAGACATTATTCAAAACAGAGAAGCTACAGGGCGAGTTTCCAAGTGGGCAATTGAGCTTGGGTCTCATGGGCTGAAGTATATTCCACGCACTGCGATTAAGTCTCAAGCCCTGGTTGACTTCATCAATGACTGGATAGAGATGCAGATGCCAGAAGAAAAGCCGGACAACACATATTGGAGTATTCATTTTGATGGGTCCAGGCAATTGGAAGGCTCGGGGGTTGGAGTTGTATTAACTTCCCCACGAGGTGATAAATTTTGTTATGTGTTAAGATTGATGTTTCCGTGCACTAACAACGCAGCAGAGTATGAAGCATTGCTCCATGGTCTTCGAGTGGCAAAGGAGATGACCTTGAGCCGGGTCAGGTGTCTTGGTGATTCAGATCTAGTGGCTCAGCAGGTGTCTGGCAGGTGGGATTCCAAAGACCCTCTCATGGCGGCTTATCGCCGTGAGGTCGATGTTGTTGCAGGATATTTTAAAGGTTATCAGGAGGAACACATTGACCGTCGAAAAAATGAAGCAGCTGATGCTTTGAGCCGGCTGGGGTCTCAATGTAAGCCGGTACCACCCAACACCTTTTTAGATGTTTTGTATAACCCCTCTGTCAAGTTGCCCACAGAAGAAGATTTAGTTGTTCCTGACCCGGAGGCGCAGTTGGTGGCGGCTCTTCATGTCATCCCAGATTGGACGGTGCCGTTCTTGGCTTACATGACCCGGGGAGAATTGCCAGTGGATGAGACCCTGGCTCGACAGATAACCCGGCAGTCTAAGTCCATGACGATTTCAGATGGAGAGTTATTTCATCGCAGTGTTTCCGGAGCATTTCAATGGTGTGTTTCCCCCGAAGAAGGTCAAGAAATCCTTCGTGAAATCCATGAAGGCGATTGAGGTCATCACGTCGGGTCAAAATCTTTAGTGGCCAAGGCGTTTCATCATAGTTTTTACTGGTTGACGGCCCACGCTGATGCAGAAGATCTGGTCAGTAGATGTGATGGATGTCAGAAATTCGCACGACAGGCACATGTGCCGGCTCAAGAGCTCCGGATGATTCCAATCACTTGGCTGTTTGCAGTCTGGGGGCTTGACATGGTGGGACCTTTCAAAAGGTCTAAGGATAAGAAGACACATCTCTTGGTGGCTGTTGATAAGTTCACTAAATGGGTTGAGGTGGAGCCTGTGAGTAAGTGTGATGCAGCCACGACGGTTCAGTTCATGAAAAAGTAATCTTCCGTTTCAGTTTTCCACACAGTATTACCACAGACAATGGCACTAATCTATCCCAAGGGGCTATGGAATAGTTTTGTCAGCGAGAGCACATCCGGCTTGATATTTCTTCCGTAGCTCATCCTCAATCCAATGGTCAAGCAGAGAGAGCCAATCAGGAAATTCTGAAAGGGCTAAAACCCTGGCTTATGGTTCCTTTACAGCGAACGCCGGGTTGTTGGGTAGAGGAATTGCCTTCAGTGTTATGGAGTATCAATACTACACCCAACAGGTCTACGGGTTACACACCCTTCTTCATGGTTTACGGAGTAGAAGCAGTATTACCCAGTGACATCCGTCATGACTCGCCCCGTGTGGTGGCTTACGTTGAGGTTAACAATGAAAAAGCCAGACAGGATGTGCTTGACTTGTTGGATGAAGAAAGAGACTTAGTAGCAGCGCGGTCAGCAATTTATAAACAGGACCTGCGTCATTATCGCAGCCGCCGGGTTAAGTCCAGGACTTTTCAGGAAGGCGACTTGGTGCTCCGGCTCGTCCAAGATCTTTCGGATGCACACAAGTTATCCCCACCTTGGGAAGGACCCTTTGTGGTCAGTAAAAATTTAAACAATGGGTCCTACTACCTCATTGACATTCGAGAGCATGCAGACTCACGTAAGTCGGAAGAGGAGACCCGCCGGCCATGGAACATTGCTCAACTTCAGCCATATTACACCTGAGCCACCGGCTCTCAACATGTACATACGTTCACATTGTATATACGATGATAAGCAATAAAGTAAGACCATGGGTCTCTTTTCTTTTCAAAGACTATGCATCTTTGTTTTTTTTATTCAGAAATGACTATTAAGGAGCTGATCATATTTGAATCAAGTTTAACCTTTTTAGTCCAGCTCATGATCGTATCTGAATCTAGCTGTAAATCTTATGGTGACTTGGGGGCTTCCTGTTCAAACATAGGTCATATTCGAACCAAAGAGAACATAGCTGTCGTAACCCTCTTGATCGGCTCAAGGCCAAACTCACTTGGGGGCTTCTTGATCGTATCCGAATCATAGCTTAACCCCTTTTGAGTCCGACTTGGATCATAATCGAATCAGGGTCATTAAAAACCTCTCAAGGTCATTTGGGGGCTTCCTGTTCAAACATAGGTCATATTCGAACCAAATAGAACATAGCTGTCGGTACCCTCTTGATCGGTGCAACGCCAAAGCCACTGGGGACTATATGGTCGTATTCGAACCTTAGCTTAACCCTTTTGGTCCGGTTTATTGATCGTATTCGAATCAGGAACCCTCAACCTATTGAATACAGAGTTCAAATTATGTTTATTATCTGTTGCTTGCCTTTGAGTTTTTGTTGTTTTCAATATTACAAATGAGATAGTCTGGTTTTCTTCGCCGGATCAATTATTGGACAACACAGCCGCCCGGGTTATTCAAGCCGGTGGTGCACGGATCCAAAGGTACGAGCTACTAAGGTATGATGATCATTGAGTGTTCAAGGAATATTAACTTTTCATACACATTGAATTATCAACTCATAACCCGGGTACTTAAGCCGGCGATCTAAGGATCAACAAGGATAAGGTATGGTTTTTACTTATACGCGCTTACCTGCTGCGTTAACTCAAGAGTTAGTATTAAACCTTATCCTTTATTTACATTTATCTCTGTTTTTTCTTATTGAGGTAAATTTATGGATTGTATATTAGGTGTTTAAGCCTAGTTGGTTCCAAACCGCCTTGCCAGGTTTTTTCCTTATTTTCACAGGAACAGAGTTCAAACATTGCAGAGACAAGCATTAAACGATGCATAAGAAAGCATTAAACATTGGCATCTAGAAGCACAGATTCATGTAAAAGTGTTTTATGCGCGATGGCATAAGCAAACATGCAGTGTTTTAAACAGCTAAGCTATTACAAGGCTTTATAAGCCCATGAAGATGATCACTGTCCTTCCCTCGCCGGTTCACCATCTTGAGTCTGCTGGAAGTTGGATTTTGACCAATCAAAGCCATTCCTGGCGACAAATTCAGCTTCATCGTCAATCAGGCCGACCGGGTCAATTTCCGGGGCAAATGTATCTTCTCTTACAGGTGGGATCAGATCGGCTACTTTGTATGAAGGAGTGGCCAGCTTCTTATTTTCACTATCAAAATATGGCTGGTACTTGTCCACATTGGTGTCCTCTCCAAGACTAGTTGCCTGAGGCCGGACTTCACGGACACAGGCTATGAAATCATCCTGACTAAAAGGAGACCTGTCTTCCTTCACGGTAGGATAGCCCCTTGCTACGTCCGCCGGGTCTAGGTCTGGCACCCAAGCCTTGGAGCAGCTTAGGGCAGTCAAAGCTCCGGCACGCGCACATGAGCGTTTTACCTCTTGGAATCTAGCAGGAAGGATGGACAGCTTCTTCAGGACATCGCTAAGCCGGTTGGGTCCTTGATTTACCGGAGATATAGCGGCCAGAGCCCGTTGTGCACCAATGTACAATTGTTCAACCAAGGTGTATATGGCCTTCAGTTTAACCAACGGGTCTTGGCTCAGATTTTTGCTTCGCGGACCTGCATATATTTAACAGAGTCAGTGGGTGGTTTATACTCCGGTTTGGCTTAAAATACATGAAAGGTCAAAACTAGGCAGCTTACCAAAGATAGCAGCGACCATCTGAGACACCCGGCCCTTTAAACCGTTCTGCTCGGTTGATATTTTTTTCAGGGTTGTTTCGGCTGTTTCAGCTCACCGGGTCAGAAGTGTTTTCTCATCTTCCCAACTTTTCTCTTTGGCGGCAAAGCTGGTCTTCAAATTCTCTGTTTCAGAAAGGCTTATTTGCAGTTTGGAGGTGGAAGACTTGAGTTCTGATTGCTAACTCACTAGCCGGGTCTTTGCGTCATTCAGTTGAGAGTTTAGTTCAGACAATGCATTCTGTGAAATATTCAGACAAGTCAAGACTTGGTTTTAAATTCCAGCATCCAAATTCAAGATTCAAGTCCCAAGCACTTTACGAATAAACCACTTGGCACTTGGGGGCTAATGTATGCCAAATCAAATTTTTTTTGCGGCTCTACCAGCATATTTGAAGTCCCAAGTCCTTTACAAAGTAACAACACTTGGCACTTGGGGGCTAATGTACGCAGTTCAGCAAGTTTATCAAGGATAAACCAGAACGTTAAGTACTTTACAGATGGTGTTCAATTCTGAAGTACCGATTCATTAAAGGTCATATAAACCGGTCCTTGGGGACTATGGATGAAGTCTTGTTCTATCAATATCAGGTAAATATTCGGAAGTAAAGGTCTCGGCCTATATTTTAAGTCTACAGGTTATTCCGTTCCTCTCATAATCTACAGACTTGGGGGCTGAAGGAATATTGGTAAACCGGAAACTACATACCTCATACTTCAATTGAAGCTGCTTGACCATTTCAATCTCAGAATCACGACTGGAGTGTACATGACTGAGATAGCCAGATAAGATATCATTGGCATTAAGACGGTCATAGTTGGCAACATCAAGACGAACCTTCCGCCTCTCCAAAGCTTCTTTCTTAGCTGTGCACCGTGCCAATACCGTCGGGTTCCCCAGCTCAACAAAGCGGCTCCCAGTAATTTGAACATCTTCAACACGGGGAGACGGTGGGTCGGTTGAGCTTGATGGACCAGCTGCAGAAGGGTTAATAGTGGTCTTGACAAGGGATGGCTCTGGAGGATTTGCTTCATGGACAATAGGCGGGTCTTTTGGGGCGATAGTTAATGGAGAAGGTGGCTTAGCCGGCTCAGATGCCAGTACTGGCGGGTCTTCCACTGGTTTGGTTTCCTTCGCTTTCTTGGACTTAGCCTGGCCGCTAAAGAAAAATATTGCAGGATAGTCAGCATTAGGATAACAATTGATAAAACTCGGAAGAAAAGAGGATTTTTAATTACCCAGGAGCAGTCTTGAAGGCCGGAAATTGTGTTTGCGATGAGTCGCCTGAGGAACGAGACACCTCCTGAAAAGGTAAAAGAAAGGAGTTAAAAGAAATGCAAAGGAGCAAGATTCATTAAAACAAGGTAAGGACAATAATAAGTAAACCTCATTCGGACGTTTCCGAGGGGTCTGTTCAGGGACGACAGCCGGCTCATCTTCAATCTCAACTTCACGATGGCTTTCATGCTGCTGCTTTTTCAAATGAAAGTTGGGATCCAAGTGAGCTAAGGGGTTAGAAAACCTTACTTTACGGATCACTCATCGAACTTTGTGTCTTGGTAAGGGCTCTGAGTCGGAGGAAATGATAGTTACCTCTTCTTCCCCGGCTTGACTAGCCCAGTGTCATCCTGGTAAGGATCAGTATCAATAAGATTGTTAAAAAATTGGCCAAGGGAATCAAGGGCTACCTCCGAGTCAGACGAGTCATCAGGTTTCATCAAATCTTCAACGGTGGTTTTCTTTTTCTTCTTTGTTCTCCGGGTCGATTTCTTGGCGTTCATGGCGGCAAGTTTCGCCTTCTTGGCGGCTTCATGGTCATATTTCACTTTCCAAAAGTCAGAGTTGGCCTACAAAGACAAAAGGAAGGATCAGTGATAAACAATACAGCTGGACAACAAACAAAGGAAAAAGATCATAATGCCGTTACTTCTGGTACCGGGTTAAATTTACAGAAGGGACTTAACCCAACAACACTGCAATCTTCGTGTTTCGCATTCACCAGAAGATTTTACATTGTGACAACATCTTCTTCGGTTAGTTGAGCCGGAGTATGACGGAGAGAGTCATCCGGATCTCCACCATATTCATACATCAACTTTGAACGACGGCTTAATGGAATAATCCACCATGAGATCCAGCAGCGGGTTAGATCGACTCCGATCAAACCGTTCCCCAACAAACCATTGATTCTTCTGATAGATGGAATCAGTTTCTTGCGTTCAGCAATAGTAAGTTTATCTGGCAGGGCGAACTTGGTGTCAAGACGATCGGGGCGGTAACCCAGCAGTGGCTTTTCATTGGCAGGTGAGATGTCCTGACAGTAAAACTAAGTTTGGTTCCAGTCCTTTGGGTGACTTGGTAAAACTATGAGAGGGAAAACTGCACCCTGCCGGCGCTGAATTGAGATACCTCCAAGTTCTCAACTAAGGTCATTTGTGCACTCATTTTGCCGGTTCAGATAAAAGTACTCTCTAAATAGTTCCACAGTCGGCTCTTGCTGAAGGTATACCTCACAAAGCACCTGGAAGTTACAGATATTGGATATGGAATTGGGCCCAATATCATGAGGATGGAGTTTGAAGAAGTGAAGAACTTCTCTGAAATTTTTTGAGCCGGGCGGAGAGAAGCCCCGGTTCATGTGATCAGCAAAGACGATCACTTCACCATCTTTTGGATTGGGTCTTTCTTCTTACAGGTCAGGAGCACGATAAAACATGATGTTTTTTGAAGGCAGAAATCCAATGAGGAAGAACTCTTTCAGACGCTCCTCAGTTATGGTCGAGGGGACCCAATTGCAGATGGTGGGTGTCTTTGACGGCATGATGAACAAGGGACTGGAAAAGGAAAAATAAAATGCCGGGTCAATTAACAGTTAAAAGTTGGAATTACAAAACAAGTAACGACGGCTTAACTAGGGAAAAGAAAGTCGGAGTGGTAAGCCGCCATGACTACCGATTTTTTCGGAAAGCAGATTCAGTTAAGTGTTGGCATAAACAAGTTTCACCAAGCTATCATTATCATTTTGGATCAAAAAGCTGTTTCAAAAAGGAAAATATTCTAGACCTAAAAACCAAGTACAGATGAGTTCGTCGCCTATAAAGAAGCGTCTATACAGGTAAAAGGGATCTACTGATATCAAAAAGGAATGTCAAACAGCTACCACACGAGTTATATCTCTTCTTTGGATCAAAACAAGTTGCGGAGAAGATCTACAAGATGATCCATGGTGAACAGGTGAAGAACACTGAAGAACTCGCAAACCTAGAACAGATCTAGGTGCGTGAGAGAGAAGAAAACTTACAAGATGCAGGCCTGCCGCGAAGAGTCACGGTGTTCTCTGGACAGGCTTAGGGTGATGCAGCGGCCAAGCTTGACGACGACGATGAGAGTTGCGGCGGCGGCGGAGCTCGAGTAGCGACGGAGGTTGCGAGAGGAAGCAGATGAGGAAGAAAGGAGAATGGTAAGGACCGGCCGAGTGCCTATTTATAAGGGCAGATGCGAACAGACGGGCGCGAGAATCAAGGGAGAACCCAATAATGGTTATCCAGGTATATAGAAACCTCGATTCTCGGGAAGCATTAAAAGCCAAAGATCCGTTGGAAGATGACGTCATGAAAGTTTTTTGTGTTTTCAAAAGATGATGTCACGGCGGGTTACAAAGTTTTTTCAGGCAGAAGATGGATTTCATCTAAGTATTGAAGATTGACAAAGAACAAGGTTCAAAGTCAACCTGGGGCCTAATGTTGGGGATATTACTACCAGTGTGACTCTCCCAGGAGGGGCCGGGTCAGCCCTAATGGCGAGTTACATAAGAAGCCCAATATACAGTCAAGATGATAGTTTATTAAACATATAGAAATCCTAAGGGCCTCGGGCCGGCTTAAGGCCCGTTGTTGTAAACCGCCATATGGACGGCAAATACTTGTACAGAAAGTTATGTAAAGAAGGTCACCGAGCCGGACACGATTATGAGCCGGCCGGGATTCCATAGGCCACCTGGCATCAACCCGTGTATATAAGGGGACGACCCGGTGGCAGTTTAAGGCAAGAAACAACCAAGTCGATAACCAAGCCGGTGAGTTAAGCCTCTTGGAAGTCGAAACCCTAGCAATACCAATCCCAACTAGACGTAGGCTTTTACCTTCATCGTAAGGGGCCGAACTAGTATAAAAGTCTCTCGTGTCCTTTGTCCCGATTAACCCCTTTAAGCTTCCTAGTGCGATGGCCCTACGACTAAGTCCTTGCTCTAGGACATCTGCCGTGTCAACTGCACGACAGGTAGGCAACATCGTAACAGACCAAAGCGCCGCAATAATGGCGATAACACCGAAGATACGGCAGTAAATGCCAGATTCAGAGGCTCTAGATCCGGTCAGCGGAGAAAGCCATTTAAAAGAAATACTCCGGCTCCGTCCAGCTTGGATCGCATACTGGATTGCTCGTGTCAAATCCACGGCACCCCGGACAAGCCAGCCAATCACACTGATAGAGAATGCTGGGTGTTCAAGCAGGCCGGCAAGTTAAACGCCGAAAACAAGGACAAGGCGCTACATAGCGATGACGAGGAGGATCCCCGGCCGCCGAACACAGGAGGACAGAAGGGGTTTCCCCCACAAGTGAAGACGGTGAACATGATATACGCAACCCACATTCCCAAGAGGGAGCGGAAGCGTGCACTAAGGGACGTCTATGCGATGGAGCCCGTCGCCCCAAAGTTCAACCCATGGTCTGCTTGCCCGATCAACTTCGATCACAGGGACCACCCCACTAGCATCCGTCATGGCGGATCCGCCGCACTGGTCCTAGACCCCATCATTGACGGATTTCACCTCACTCGAGTCCTTATGGACGACGGAAGCAGCCTGAACCTGCTCTATCAGGATATAGTGCGAAAAATGGGTATCGATCCCTCAAGGATCAAACCCAGCAAAACCACCTTTAAAGGGGTCATCCCAGGTGTAGAGGCCCATTGCACAGGCTCAATCACACTGGAAGTAGTCTTCGGATCACCGGACAACTTCTGAAGCGAAGAGTTAATCTTCGATATCGTCCCGTTTCGCAGTGGCTATCACGCACTGCTCGGACGGACATCATTTGCAAAATTTAATGCAGTGCCGCATTACGCATACCTCAAGCTCAAGATGCCAGGACCCAGGGGGTCATAACAGTAAGTGGAAATACAGAACGGTCGCTCTGCATGGAAGAGCACACTGCGGCCCTTGCAGCAGAAGCACAAAACAGCCTTTTAAGGCAGACCACTCATTCGGCGTCACAGCGCCCGGACACCTTCAAGGGAGTCTGGAACAAGCTGCAACAGGATCACCTGGCACAATTAGAGCTTGCCTAACAATTCGGCCCCCGTCCCAGTCTCAGTCAAGCGACGAAATCCATGCCGCGCGTACATAACTATGCACTAAAAATACCATGGACATAGGCGGGGGCATGATCAGGACACGTCCCGTAATGTGGCTTAACCGCCCTAGGGGCTGTATACCTTTATCATTCCTTTTCTCTTTCAGGGACTAACCCTCTGGAAGCCCTTTCCGGCAGTGCAATTGTCGTACACATTCCGGAAGCGACAACCAAGGTGGCAAGAAGCTCAGATGAACACGGGAACCCCCAGGTGGTCCCTAATAATAATTGATATACCCGTTTTTTACTATCTATGTGCAGCTCGCCCTGGGATAGGACATTTCGAATTGTCCTAGTTTCTGCTTATTGCACTACTTGTGCCAGTACGCTTCGATGTATTATTTAAATAATAATGCATATCGATAGTCTATCATTGCATTATTTAAGTTTTTTTCTTTTCTCTCTTATATTTCCATTTACGACAATCTGCACCCGTACGTTCGGGTACGGTAAGTGTGCCAGGGGCTCTCGTTTACCCCATAATACGATGCAAGAAATCCGAACACTTTCAACAGTGCGGCACCTCGAACTTATAGCATTATATGCATCAACTCCCAATCATGTCTTTGGTCAAATGTTGGGTTTGCCCGGCTCCCATGCTTTGGTACCTTACGTTCCATTATATCGGCTAAGGTAGCCGTGGGAGAACTACTCCGATTGTGTCCCGGTTCTTCCGGACGATCACCTCAGTAGAGAAAGCCGAAAACTGACTATCATGATAAGGCAAGAGACTGGTCGCTGTTCGAGAGGTCTCAAGTTTTCCGCTTCGGGCGAGGAGTCGGCCTTGTCCAGCTTAGGCGTGTATAGCGCCCCAAATTCGGCCCTCCGAATACCAGGGGCTTCGCTAAAATTTAAAATTGTAGACTTCTATGGCTAAGTGAGAGTGATAAAGCATTATAGTCCGATTGCCTGGTTCGTTGCGCTGAACACCTCCCTCGAAGGACCCAAAATTTGGATAAAGAGTGCTCAGTTTTATCCCGAACAACCCAGTACTAGTTACATGGGGCAGAAGCCGACGACTGGCCAACTCTCAGAATTTATAAACGCCCGCACAGAAGGTAATATTTTAAATTAAGAAAGCATCTCATGGCGCAAATGAACTCGTTTCATATTACAGGATCACATGAGCACGTTCATTCAAAAATTACATCCTTGGCACACACATCTGCCACTAGGCGGAACCCTTCAAGACACTCTCATAATAATTCTCGGGGCAGCGATGCTCCTTGCCCTCCGGCGGCCCCTCCTTCACCAGCTTCACAGCGTCCAGCTTCGCCCAGTGCACCTTTGCCCGGGCAAAAGCCCTGCATGCACCCTCGATGCAGACGGACCGCTTTATGACTTCAAGCCGTGGGCAGGCTTCCACAAGCCGCCTCACCAGACCGAAGTAGCTGCCGGACAGGGGCTCGCTAGGCCACATCCGGACTATAAGGCCCCCCATGTCCTGTTCGGCCGCCTTGTGAAGCTCGACCAACTGCTTCAGCTGGTCGCTCAAGGGCACGGGGTGTTCGATCTCAGTATACTGAGACCAGAACAACTTCTCCGTCGAGCTCCCCTCCTCAGCTCGGTAAAACTCCGCAGCATCCAGTACACTGCGGGGAAGATCTACAAATGCTCCTGGAGAGCTCCGAACTCGGGTAAGAAAAAGGAAAGTCTCCTTCACATGCTTGCTTTGCATTATGAATGCCTTACCCGCTGCTATCTTCTTCACCGCGTCAATCTCCTGAAGGGCCTTGTGGGCTTCGGCCTTGGCGCTCCGGACGCTTTCAAGCACCTACGCGAGCTCGGACTCTCGCTTCTTAGAGTCAAGATCCAAGGAATCGTGCTTTTTGGCAAGAGCCTCGAGCTCTTGCTGCACCTCGCCTACTCGGGCTTCTTGCTTCTCCCGTTCAATGCGCTCCTTGGCCGCTTTGTCTTTGGCCTTGGTCAACGCCTTCCTCAGGGTCGCCACTTCGGTCATGGCCCCTGACAAATCCATGATGATCCTATTACTTTACACCCAAACTTCTTGTTAAATATATAGACAAAGGTATTGCTTACCTTTGTTCTCCTCGAGCTGCCTCTTGGTAAGGCCGAGCTCGGTCTCGGACTGCTCCAGGTCCTCCTTCAGTGCAGAGACCTCCGCAGTACATGCGACAGCGGCCAGTAGTGAGGCCTGCACATCCACATATATACATTCTGATTAGACTCCTGAGTCATCATTTGATCCTCTATTCGGCTTTTCTTCTTGAACGTCGAACAGAGCATCAGGGGCTACTATCTATGCGGTAACATTTTCTTATATTTTGACTGCTTACCTCAAAGCCTGTTAGGAGGCTGGCGCAAGCTTTGGTCAGTCTGTTTTTGGCGGACTAAACCTTCTTGACCACAACACTCATGATAGTGCGGTGCCCTTCGTCGATGGAAGCGTTGCGAAGCGCTTCCAGCAAGTTGTCTGGTGCCTCTGGATGGATAGAGGACACATGCACGGATGGTTGGCCCCCCTTAACGGGGGACCGCCTGCCGGAGTCCGAACCCATCGAAGGTTCCGGCGAAGTGTCCGGCTGGGGCCTGAACTAGGAGCCTCGCTCCCTTGGTACCCAGGGTCAAGGAAGTCGCTGCGAGGCGCCCCCAGGACCACCTCCCCTTGGCTCGGTGCCTTTTGAGACAACACCTCGGCGTTGTCCGTAGGGCGAGGGGTGGAAGCGGTCGGAAGAGAACCGATGTTCATATCCGACGAGTCCAAAGAGCCGCTCGACGAGGGTACATCGATATGAGCTCGGGACGGACTGCATAATCATGTTCGGCATGAGGAGAGGCAGTGCAATAAAACATACCATGAAGTACTATGGTGTCCGGACACTTACGACTTCGCCAGGGGCTTGTCCCTGGGTAGCCACTCGTCGCCGCTCTCGGCGGTCGTCGTGGCACAGTCCGGAGGGAGGGTCCTTCCCTTCTTGGACCCTTCGGCCTCCCCGGATTGGTTGTCCTTGCTTTTCTTGTCTCCCCCGGATGGGGGGGGGAGAACTTTTCTCCTCCTCCTCCTCGTTTCCGTGGGAGGAGTGCGCGTCGGAGTCATCGGACGATGAGTCCAATACAACCTTGCGCCAGAGACCCTTTCGGGTCCCCGTGGCCTTCTTCTTGGCCTTCTTTGCCGGCACCTCGTACGGTGCCAGAGTCAGCATATTCGTTAGAAGAGCGTCTGCAGGATCTTCGGGCAGGGGGGCTGGGCAATCAAGTTGCTCCGCTGTCTCTATCCAGTCCTGTTAATGATATGGAAGCTTAGATCCTGCACATAACTAAACCGGGGCAAATAAATACCCTAAGAGATATAAAGGCCTACCGGATTGGCGCGGCGCTTTGCGCTGAGTCCGCGGTCCTCAGTGAGGGAGGGAGGAATCTCGGCGCTCTTGAACATCACCCTCCAGACGTCCTTGTGCATCGTATCATAGAGCTCTCGTAGCGTCTGGTGCTTGGCCGAGTCGAACTCCCACAAAACAAATGCCCGCCGTTGACACGGAAGGATCCGGTGGAAGAGCATAACCTGGACCACGTTGACAAGCTTGATTTTCTTGTTCGTCATGTTTTGGATGCAGGTCTAGAGTGATGTCAGCTCTACCGAAGAACCCCAGGACAAGCCCTTCTCTTTCCAGGAGGTGAGCCGCGTGAGGACTCCAGATCGAAATTTGGGGCCGCCGCCCAGTTGGAGTCGCGCGGCTCGGTGATGTAGAACCACCCCGATTGCCACCCCTTTATGGTCTCCACATAGGAGCCTTCGAGCCAGGTGACGTTAGGCATCTTGCCCACCATGGCACCTCCGCACTCTGCCTGCTGGCCGACCACCACCTTTGGTTTGACATTGAAGGTCTTCAGCCACATGCCGAAATGGGGCTTGATGCGGAGGAAGGCCTTTCACACGACGATAAACGCCGAGATGTTGAGGATGAAATTGGGGGCCAGATCATGAAAGTCCAGCCCATAGTAGAACATGAGCCCGCAGATAAACGGGTGGAGGGGAAATCCCAGTCCACGGACGAAATGGGTAAGAAAAACTACCCTCTCATGGGGTTCGGGCGTAGGGATGATCTGCCCCGCATCTGGCAGCAGTGTGCGATGTCCGCAGCCAGATATTCGTCTTCCCGTAACTTTTTGATGTTCTCCTCCATGACGGAGGAGACCATCCACTTGCCTCCTGCTCCGGACATGCTTGGAGTGGTTTGAGAAGAAGAACGCGAGCTTGGGTGCTAGAGCTCAAGTGAGCGGGAATGGGTAAGCGAGGAAGAAGAAGGCATAGGTGAAAAGGGTAAATTCCTGTCCCTTTATAAGGGCGGAAGAGGCGATGTGTCTCCCCACTCGCCTGGTAAAAACTGCTTATTCCTTAGGCGCCGTAATTGATGGCGCGGTTGGGTTACCCATGTCCGTATTGATGAGGATCCCGTGATAAGGGGAAAACGATCTCTGCTTTGACAAGACGTGTCAAGAAAACCGCCTCACGATATGTGCGGTGCTGGTTGAGAAAAACGATTCGAATAATGACCGGGCCGTGGCATGATGTCAACCCGTCAGAACGTGTCAGCAGATTAGATTTGTGGAAATATTATTCTCTCTACAGTGGTATGTGGAACTCGTTTTGCACGGCCGGACACTATCCTTGTGTTCAAACTCTTCCATGGAGTATTCGGAGGAGGAACCCGCCTTGCAATGCCGAAGACAATACTGCGCGCCGGACTCATTGTCATTGAAGCCTGGTTTAGGGGCTACTGAGGGAGCCCTATATTAGGGGGTCTCCGGACAGCCGGACTATATCCTTTGGCCAGACTATTGGATGATAACCCACAAGTATAGGGGACCAATTGTAGCGTCTTTCGATAAGTAAGAGTGTCGAACCCAACGAGGAGCTAAAGGTAGAACAAATATTCCCTCCAGTTCTATCGACCACCGATACAACTCTACGCACACTTGATGTTCACTTTACCGGAAACAAGTATGAAACTAGAAGTACTTTGTAGGTGTTGTTGGATAGGTATGCAAGATAATAAAGAGCAAGCAAATATAAAGTAGGGGCTGTTTAGATGAAGACACAACTAACTTAGTTTGAGTAAAGAGCTTTTGTCAACAAGAAGGTTATTTGTCCCTAGGCAATCGATAACTAGACCGGTAATCATTATTGCAATTTTATTTGAGGGAGAGGCATAAGCTAACATACTTTCTCTACTTGGATCATATGCACTTATGATTGGAACTCTAGCAAGCATCCGCAACTACTAAAGATTCATTAAGGTAAAACCCAACCATAGCATTAAAGCATCAAGTCCCCTTTATCCCATACGCAAACAACCTACTTACTCGGGTTTGTGCTTCTGTCACTCACGCCACCCACCATAAGCAAATCATAAGCATATTGCAAACCCTACAGCGGGAATCCCTCATGCTTGTGCGACACGGAGAGCACCATAGGACATCACCAATAATAAAACATACAACTCAAACCAATCACGATCATCAAATTGCCATTAGGACAAAACAGATCTACTCAAACATCATAGGATAGCCATACATCATTGGGAAATAATATATAGCGTTGAGCACCATGTTTAAGTAGAGATTACAGCGGGTAAGAGATAGGTTACACCGCCGCATAGAGGGGGGAAGATTTGGTGATGATGGAGGTGAAGTTGTTGGTGAAGATCGCGGTGATGATGATGGCCCTCGGTGGGACTCCGGTGCCATCGGAAGCGAGAGGGAGAGAGCCCCCCTCCTTCTTCTTTTTCCTTGACCTCCTCCCTAGATGGGAGAAGGGTTTCCCCTCTGGTCCATGGCCTCCATTGCGTGGGAGGGGCGAAAGCCCCTCCTAGATTGGATCTATCTCTCTGTCTCTCTCTGGTTCTGCGTTCTGTTCTGGCTCTGTTTCACCGTTTTGTGTATATACGGAGAACCGTAACTCCGATTGGCCTGAAACCTTCGCCGTGATTTCCCCCCCGAAAATTAGCTTTCTTGAGGAAAAAGAAGAGCGTCAACTGCCTTACGGGTGGCTCACGAGGGTAGGGGGCGCGCCCAGGGGGGTCAGGCGTGCCCCCCTACCTCGTGACCACCCTTGGCACTGTCTCGCGTGGATTTTTCTTCCGGAATTTTCCAAATATTCCAAAAATAAGCTCCGTCCATTTTTATCCCGTTTGGATTCCGTTTGGTATGGATATTCTACGAAACATAAAACATGCAACAAACAGGAACTGGCACTGGGCAGTGGATCAATATGTTAGTCCCAAAAATATTATAAAAAGTTGCCAAAAGTATATGAAAGTTGAATAATATTGGCATGGAACAATCAAAAATTATAGATACGATGGAGATGTATCATTGGAATATGAAGATACAAGATTGAAGACTTTGTCTCGTGTCCGGATGGGACTCTCCTTGGCGTGGAAGGCAAGCTAGGCAATACGGATATGTATATCTCCTCCCTTGTAACCGACCTTGTGTAACCCTAGCCCTCTCCGGTGTCTATATAAACCAGAGGGTTTTAGTCCGTAGGACAACATACAATCATACCATAGGCTAGCTTCTAGGGTTTAGCCTCTACGATCTCGTGGTAGACCAACTCTTGTAATACTCATATCATCAAGAACAATCAAGCAGGACGTAGGGTATTACCTCCATCAAGGGGCCCGAACCTGGGTAAACATCGTGTCCCCTGCCTCTTGTTACCATCCGCCTTAGACGCACAGTTCGGGACCCCCTACCCGAGATCCGCCGGTTTTGACACCGACTGCCGCTCTCGCCAGTTGCTATCCCCGAGGCAGATGTTGTAGTCGCCGCCTGAGAAGCAACAGCGGCCGTTTGGGCTGCCTTAGCCACCCGGATGCAGACTGCAGTCGCCCTCACGAAGCTTGTTAGCACGCGCCTGGCTGCTGCGACTGCGCTCTCACTGGAGTGGGCCGCCGAAGTTGCCCTCACGAAGCAGGTCCACGTTCCCATCTTTCACCGGCGATGAATGAACAGTGAAATGATATTTGGGGAGTGAGCTAGTGTGCTTGACACACCGGCTGTGGACTGTAGCCGACGCACCTTCTCGCTAAGCAATAGGCATACTATACACTGACGGTGCTCCAAGATATTTTGTGCTACATCTCACACAGTTTGTGATAATAAACTATGTGCGATCTACTTGATTTATCATCTTGATTTGAATTACGTAATGGGGTCACAGCTGCAAGGGATGGTGTTTGAATTGCTAGAACTTTTATCTATAGTGAACATGCAACTATAGGTGTGTCGTCAAAAAATTGGAATTATTCAGGGTTTGTTTGGACGTTTTTAAGCATTAACTTAGGTTTGTACGCATTTCAGGTGCATAATTCAAATTTGAACTACATGCACATGCTCCAGTGCATATAAACGAGTTGAAAAATCAAATATGTGTCCTTGGTTGCATGCTTAGGTCCCAAGCAAGAAATGGGAATGAATGTCAAACACCCTGCAATGTCACTCAGCCACAAAACATTGACATACATGGTTTGTAAATTCTAGCAAATCCAAAAATCGTTTGAAATTCATGAAACTTGGCATGCTATCATGGAGCGGCATCAACATGCCGTGTGTTGGGGATATAACTACTGGGTATGAACTGCCTAGGAGGGGCTGGGTCATACCACTGGCGGCTTACCAATGAAGATGGCGGATCATACGAGGCCGTTGCGGCCCAAAGCCAATGGCGACTTGAGGCCCAAGAGGATGAACCGCCATATGTGTATGACTTGTTTTGTAAGGCAAGTGTAGTTAGTCACCGAGCCGGACACAGTGTGTATGTGCCGGCCGGGACTCTGTTGTCACATCCCTAGTTTTGGTATGACCTAGACCAGCTAGTCAATTGTGCATCATGTTCAAATTCCATTTAAACTTGAAATGGGGATTTGTGAAACCCTCAGAATCATTTCTGGAAATAACCCAGATAAAAATTGCTCCAAAAAGGTTCAAGAAAATGTTCATGTAGCTCTCTGAAAATATTGTTTAGAGGTAAACTTCAAACAAATATTTTCAGGAGCTCATAAGTATTTATTTTGGCCATTTGGAATTAATACAATAATTATTTGCATTGGATATATATATGACATATTATTTATATATGTCCAACAATTCTGATTTTTATGTGAGGGGCTCTGGAATACTTCAAATAGCTCCTACAATAAATTTCAGAAGAAACCAAATTGATTTAGTATTTTTTTAAAATCAAAACAAATGTCAGAAAATAGAAAACAAAACAAAAATAGAAAAGAAACTTACCTGCGGCCAGCTCCTGTGCGGGCCCAACACTGTGCGGCCTGGTCGGCCCAGTTGGCCAGCCCACCTGCCCCCCCTCCCCTGTCGTCTTCCTCCTGCCAGGAGGATGCGCGCGTGGCCGCCACGCGCGAGCACACGCCGGCCACCTCTTGCTTCCCTGCTCGCCGCTGGAGGCATCCGAGGGCGACACGCACCCCCCAACCCCCATCGTCCACTCCCCTCCCCTCTGGTTGCCCCTCTCCTCCTCTGTTCTCTTCCCCGCTGCTGCCCGAGCGCCACCATCGCCACTAACGCCGTTCGACGCGCCCATCGTAGTCCCCTCGCCCCTCCGTCGTGCCCAAAAGCTCCACTACCTCGCCCGCTACCTCTCCGTCATGCCATGCGTCGCCGGACGCCCTGTGGAGCCGCCTCCGCCGTCATTTTCAACCTCGGCTGCCGTGGATCTCCACCGCCCGTCCGTCGCATGCAGAGCCTTCTCCGAGCCGCCGTTGCCTCTGCTCGACTCGCTGTGAGCCCCGCCGTCGAACCCCCCTCTCCCCTGGCTCGAATTCTTCCTCCAACACCGTCGCTGTCGCGGCCGAGAGCTCGGCTCCGCCGTTCATGTTGCCGTCGTGTCCACAGCTGCCACAGCTCGCAACCGAGCTCACCGCCGTTCTCAGTGCCCTCCCGCGCGTCGTTTGCACCCAACCGCAGCCCCCTAGTGCCTCGCAGCACCTAACCCGCATGTTCCCGACTCCGGCCGCCGCTGCAAGCTCTGCTCCGGCGAGCTCCGCCGTTCCCGCAGCCTCCTTTGAGCGCGGCTGGATGCACCCGTGCACGGGCTACCCGCCGGTGGCCTCCGTGGACCAAACCGTGGCCTCCAGCTCGTTCCGACGAACTTCCGCCATGGCTCGAGGTCGTCGCCGGCGAAACACCGGCGACTGACGTGGCGCGTGATTAGCTGCTAACCCTGCCACTTAATCCACCCCCTAAGCCACTGACTATGGGCCCCAGGGCTCGGTCAAACCCTGGTCATCTGGGTTTGACTCGGGTTTAGCCCCGGTGTCACTGACGTGTGGCCCCCACACATCAGGTTTGACCCGGTCAGCCCTGCTGACGCCTCTGTGATGTCATGCTGACGCAATAATGTTTTTTTTTCTGGATTTTAATTAATTCAAAGAATTCCAGAAAATGCTATAAACTTCAAAAATTCATAGAAATTCAACCGTAGCTCAGATTGAAATAATTTATATATGAAAAATTATCAGAAAAATTCAATCTATCCACCTGTACCTGTTTCGTGCATGTCTAACCAACTTATAATTGCTGTATAGGTGAAAACATATAAATGGCATTTATAAAGATTTAATTTAGAGTTGCATTTGAACCTTTGGTTCAAGTGGACCTCTTCCAAATAGAATGCTAAATGCATTAGCTCAAAGCACATCACATACTCATGCCATGATCATGCATCATATTGTTGCATATGCTTGTGTTTGATTATCGACACCATTCCTTCTCGATAGGTCCTGCTCCGAAAACCGATCCAGAGTACCTGTCTGAGGAGCAGTGCCCCCCTATTGATCTACCAGGAAAGCAAACCCCCTTGTTCATTCTGATACAATCCTACTCTCTCGCTCCTGCTCTCATTTATTGCATTATGACAACAACGATTCAACTGCTACTTTATGCTGCGGTAGTTGAACCCATTCCTCTGCATGACCTATCATTGCCAAAGTAAATAGTTAAAACCCACTAGCATGTGTAGGAGTTGATTGAGCCATGTTGTGTTCTTGCCATGCCATGCCTGCTATTGCTTAGAGTTATGTCAGGTCTGGTTCATCTGGAATGAATTGGAGTGGTACGATATGTTCTGGTGCTGAGAGTTAAGCGTGTGAACACGATTTGGTAAAGGTAGTGGTGAGAGGCCATGTAGGATTACATGGTGGGTTGTCTCACTAGAACCGTCCTTAAGCACTGAGTTCCGTGTATGTTGTCCAATGACTAGCTACTACCACACATTGGAATGCTTAAGTGCCCTCTCGACTTATTAGCCAACTTGATCTCTGTCCAGGAGTCGCAAATAGTTTGTGGTGTTTGTAGGTAGTGTTAGTAGTCTACCAAGTGGCACCCGGCCAGGTGGGCTTGGGACAGACTAGGCACAAGTGGCATGGTGTACCAAGCATAGATCCATCCGGTGAGGTGGGCTTGGGAACCCTGCACATATCGTTTGGGGCCGTGAGCGACACCCCGGCCGGATCTCCTTGCGGATGAAACCCGAATAGGCGATAAACCTAGACTAGAGTCTTGTGTGGTTAGTCAGGTCGTGGCCGACACCCTCGCCAGGCTTCCGCTTGAAGGTTGCCGAGATACATGACGTGTACATGGTGATAAGTGGTGAGAGCGTGTGTGAAGAAGTACACCCCTGCAGGGTTATCATGATCTATTCGAATAGCCGTGTCCTCGGTTATGGACTTCTTGGATGCTTACGTGGTACATAGACAACTTAAAGTGGAAACCCTAAAATGCTCAAGACAAGTGTGAGTGCTATGGATGGCCTTCTCGTAAGGAGACGAGGATGAATCCATAGTAGTGTATTGATGTGGTGTTTAGTGGACTCGTGTGGCGCTGCCTCACCTCAAAGAAGTTTCTCATTGTCGTAGAACAGGATAGCCACTGAGTCAAAGCTGGCTTGCTGCAGCTAAACCCCACATTACCTTCTTGATACAAATGCATGTATGATAGGGTCTGATGTAAGTCTTGCTGAGTACCTTTGTACTCACGTTTGCTTTACTTATGTTTTGCAGGTGAGACATCTGTCTCACTAGTAGTACCACTTGGACTTCGACGAGTAGCTTGTTACCTCAGCTACGATCTTGTACCCTTGGGAGGGACTTGTAGATAGTCAGGCTTCTTAGCCTTTTTCTTTTGTAGTTGTCTGTACTCAGACATGTAATGCTTCCGTTGCTTGTATGCTCTGAATGATGGGTCATGCGACCCCTGTTTGTATTTTATGCTATGTGGCTCTTCTGGGCCTTTATCTATATGAGTTGCGTTATGTTGTGATGCCATGTTGTACAGCACATACTTGCAAGTTATGCGTACGTGTGACGTGTATTGCTATGTGTGGGATCCGACAATCTAGTTGTTTATCCTTGGCAGCCTCTCATATGGAGAAATGTAGTCTAGTGCTTCCTTGAGCCATAGTAGTCCGCTACAGCCTGGTTCACCGGAGTCCTGCTAGCCCAGCACTACTGCTCAGGACACTTGACTGGCCGGCATGTGTTTCACATCGTTCCTGTGTCTGTCCCTTCGGGGAAATTTCACGCGGTGACATCCGGAGTCCTGCCTAGCCTGCTACAGCCCGGGTTCCTCGGAGTCCTATTAGCCCAGTGCTACAGCCCGAATTCACACGCTGCTGACCGACTTGCTCGATGTGAATCATGTATGCCTGTCCCCATAGGTTAGTGCCACTTTGGGTTCACGACTAGCCATGTCGGCCCGGGTTCTCTGTCATATGGATTGTAGCGACACAATCATATATGTGAGCCAAAAGGCGCAAACGGTCCCGGGCCAGGGTAAGGCGACACCCGTGGGAATACCGTGTGTGAGGTCGCAAAGTGATATGAGGTGTTACCGGCTAGATCGATGTGACTTGGGATCGGGGTCCCGACAGCTTTTGGTATCAGAGCCTGACTGCCTATAGGATTTCCAAGCCAACCTGGTCAAAGTTGAGTCTAGAAACTCTTTAGTTATTTAAGGGAATTGATTGTGAAAGGGAATGTAAGGCTCTTTTTACTCCTTTCACATCTTGGCCTTCTGATCTGAGTCATCCTATCTTTCCTACGGGGTTAAGGAACTAGGCTTCCTCTTCTGTCTATTAGGATCACGTGTTACTACTCCATAGTCCCATAGGATTGGTTGATCAGAGTCATATTCCAGTTTTCAAGTACTTCCGGTGTAGTCTGCTAAGTAATATCTCAGAACCCTGAGTGATGATGTTGAGTTTGGTGCTACCCCGTCCTTGCTGAATGTTTCATTTTGAGCATTCTACTGCCGTTATGCTGCCGGAATTTTCCTAGGAGTTCAAGAGATAGTATTTTTCTTGTACTATATTCTACATCCTTATGATGATGCTAAATCCATCCTTGTTTCCTTGGTTTCGTTCTTCAGGATGTTGTCGGTTAACCAAAATTCTGTTGCTCGTAGCCGGAACCACGAAGATGGTAGGGATGAGGATCCTCCCAATTAGACTTCGTTGGTAAAGTTCATGTTAGAAGTTGATATGAACAAGTGTGAGACCAACCGCTTGTTAGCACGTATCGAGGAGAACACCACACCCCAGTGCAAGGAGTCAGCGACCATTTATGATTTCATTGGTCTGAAACCACCTACCTTCCATCATTCCATCAAACCACTCGATGCGGATGACTGGCTTCGTAGTATCACTCACAAGCTGCGTTCTGCGAACGTAGCTGAAAGTGACAAGGTCACCTATGCTACATATCACCTGGAAGGTCCTGCTAGTCTTTGGTGGCAGAACTATGAGGCTATGCTTCCAGCTGGCCAGATAACCACCTGGAGGGATTTCACTGAGGCCTTTCGCGAGCATCACATTCCTCAGGCTCTCATTGACCGCAAGAGAGAAGAGTTATGTAGTTTCACGCAGAGTAAGATGGCTGTTGATGCTTACAGTAGGGAATTTGAGAACCTTCCCCGCTATGCTACAGAAGAGGTGTCCACAGACGCCAAGAAGCAGGCTAGGTTCCGGAAGGGTCTCAACCCCAAGTTGCGTCGTGATCTCCACTTGCACCATTGCAATACATTCCAGGCTCTTGTGAATAAGGCCATTAATGCAGAGACAACTCAACTCACTTACGAGGAGTCTCGTAAGCACACCCGTGATTTGGGTTCTTCCTCCGGTTCTAGTTCTCAGAAGCGCCGGATTTGGGTTCCGAACTCCGCTCTTCCACCCGGTTATACACCAAGGCCTTCTTGTGTGGCACCTCACCTAGTTCAACCGTATGCTACACCCATGCCTATTGGTAGACTACTTGTCAATGCGGGTCCTTGTCCTACCTCCAAGATTTGTTACAAGTGCGGAGAGCAAGGCCACATTGCCCATATTTGCACTCAGACCCGTGTTGCTCCACCCCAGCCCAAGAAGTCTGTTGGCCGTGGTAGTAAGCCATCACGCAAGATGATCAGTGCCAAGTCAACTCCCACTGAACTTGGAAGTGTGCATCACGTCTCAGCTAAAGACGCTCATGATGATCCAGATGTCGTTCTTGGCACACTCCTTGTCAACTGTCATCCAGCTTCGGTTCTATTCGATACTGGAGCATCTCACTCCTTCATTTCCGAAAGTTATGCTCGCTTGCACGACATGTCATTTTGTGATATGCCCTCCCCACTACTCATTCAAACTCCTGGATCCAAGTGGCAAACTTCTAGGATAAGTTATGGCAATGAAATACATGTTGACAGACTTGTATTCCTAGCTTCCTTGATATCCCTTAAGTCTTCAGATATTAACATCATCTTGGGTATGGACTGGATGAAAGCTCACTATGGCAAGATTGACTGTTACACCAGGTCTGTTCAGCTCACACACCCCTCTGGCAAGATAGTCACTGTCTCCACCAAAATTGCAAAGCGTCAACTCTATTCTCTAAATGCAAGCCCTCTTCCTGACCTTGAAGATATCCCGGTAGTCCACGACTTTCCGGATCTCTTTCCAGAGGAACTGCCAGGTATTCCACCTGACAGAGATGTAGAGTTTGTCATAGATCTTATCCCCAGAACCGCCCCAATTTCTAGGAGACCTTACAAGATGGCACCCTTAGAGCTAGCCGAGCTTAAGAAACAACTTGATGAGTCCTTGCAAAAGGGTTTCATCCATCCTAGTTCTTCTCCCTGGGCTTGCCCCGTCCTCTTTGTCAAGAAGAAGGATGGTACGAACCGGATGGTTGTAGATTATTGCCTCGTTAATTTGGTCATGATAAAGGACAAGTACTCGCTCCCCAAGATCAACGATCTGTATGATCAGCTCGCTGGATCCTCAGTCTTCTCCAAGATGGATTTGTGGTTAGGCTACCACCAAATGAAGATCAGAAATGGGGACATTCCTAAAACGGCTTTTGTCACTCGTTATGGTCAGTACGAGTACACCGTCATGTCCTTTGGTCTAACCAATGCTCCAGCTACATTCTCTCGCTTGATGAACTCGATCTTCATGGAGTACTTAGATAAGTTCGTCGTGGTTTACCTCGATGATATTATTATTTACTCGAAGAACGAGGAAGAGCATGCCGAACATCTTAGGCTTGTGTTAGAGAAACTCAGAGAACACCACCTTTATGCCAAGTTCTCCAAGTGCGAATTTTGGTTGCCAAAAGTGACCTATCTCGGCCACATAATCTCTGGTAAGGGCATTGTTGTCAATCCCGAGAGAGTTCAAGCCGTTCTTGATTGGAATCCACCTGAAATGGTTAAGCAAGTTAGGAGTTTCCATGGCCTAGCCAGTTATTGTCGCCGCTTCGTCAAGAACTTCTCCAAAGTGGCCAAACCTCTGACGGAACTTCTCAAGAAAGATAAAAAGTTTGAGTGGTCCCCACAGTGTGAGTACAGCTTTCGGGAACTGAAAAGACGCCTGACTTCTGCTCCCATACTTGTGCCACCAGATTTCACTAAGGACTTTGTTATCTATTGTGATGCCTCACTACAGGGACTAGGTTGCATTCTTATGCAAGATCGTCATGTGATTGCCTATGCATCTTGACAGTTGCATCCACATGAGGAGAATTATCCTACACATGATCTAGAGCTTGCAGCCGTAGTCTATGCACTTAAGACATGGCGACATTACCTTCTCAGTAAACGTTGCGAGATATACACCGACCACCAGAGTCTCAAGTATATCTTCACCCAACCAGATTTGAACCTTAGGCAAAGACGTTGGTTGGAGTTGATCTCAGATTACGACTTAGGAATTACCAACACCCCAGGCAAGGGGAATGTCATGGCTGATGCGCTAAGTCGTAAGTCCTATTGCAACAATCTCATGTTGCAACAGGGCCAGCCACTTCTCCATGAGGAATTATGTAAGCTTAACCTTCACATTGCTCCTCACGGATTCCTTTGTACCTTGGTGGCGAAACCTACCCTTGAGGATCATATCATTACTGATCAGAAGTTTGATAGGGGTGTTGTCCGCATCAAGAGAAACATTAGGAAGGGAGTTGGTGGATGTTTCCCTATGGATGATCGAGGTGTTGTTTTCTTTGAGAATCGCTTGGTGGTTCCCAAGAATCAATATCTGCGACAACTGATTCTTAAGGACGCTCATGAATCTCCTTTCACGATTCATCCCGGTAGTACTAAAATGTATCAGGACCTACACCAGAGGTTCTGGTGGACTAGGATGAAGAGAGAAATTGCTCAGTTTATTGCCAATTGCGATGTTTGTCATCGCGTTAAGGCAGAGCATCAAAGGCCTGCTGGAACCCTTCAGCCTTTGGCTATTCCTGAGTGGAAATGGGATAAAGTTGGTATGGACTTCATCACCGGTTTTCCCAGGACCAAGAGAGGGAATAATGCTATCTTCGTAGTCATTGATCGTCTTTCCAAAGTGGATCACTTCCTACCTTTTCGAGAGAGTATCACTGCTAGTCAGCTCACTGGCTTATATATTTCTCGAATAGTTTCACTTCATGGTGTCCCACTAGAGATCAATTCAGACCGTGGTAGTCTTTTCACCTCTCATTTCTGGGAGAGTTTCCAAACTGCCATGGGCACCCATCTTTCCTTCAGTACCACTTTCCACTCTCAATCAAGTGGTCAGGTGGAAAGGGTCAACCAAATCCTCGAAGACATGCTTAGAGCTTGCGTTATCTCATTCGGTATGGATTGGGAGAAGTGCCTTCCTTTCGCCGAGTTTGCTTATAACAATAGCTACCAATCCAGTCTTAAGAAAGCTCCTTTTGAGATTCTGTATGGACGAAGATGTCGAACACCTTTGAACTGGTCAGAAACCGGTGAAAGACAATTCTTTGGACCGGATATGATCCAGGAGGCAGAAGAGCAAGTTCGCATCATTCATGAGAATTCGAAAATAGCCCAATCTCGTCAAAAGAGCCAGTATGACCATCGTCATAAGGAAGTGGCTTATGAAGTTGGTGATAAGGCTTACCTTCGGGTTACCCCTTTGAAGGGTACCCATCGTTTCGGTATCAAGGGCAAGTTGGCTCCTCGTTACGTTGGTCCTTCTCTCATTCTCGCTAAATGAGGAGAGGTTGCCTACCAGTTGGAACTACCCCCACATCTTTCCCGAGTTCATGATGTCTTCCACATCTCTCAACTCAGGCGTTGCTTCTCGGATCCCATCCGTGGAGTGGACCACGAAACGCTTGATCTCCAAGATAACGTCACATATCGAGATTACCCGGTCCGCATTCTGGATCAAGCAGAGCGTGTCACTCGACATGATAACATCAAGTTTCTCAAGGTTCAGTGGTCTCATCATTCCGAGAGAGAAGCTACCTGGGAGCGTGAAGATCGTCTTCGACTTGAGTACCCTGCTTTCTTTCTGCCAACTCCTGAATCTCGGGATGAGATTTTTTTGAGTGGGGGCGAGTTGTCACATCCCTAGTTCTGGTATGACCTAGACCAGCTAGTCAATTGTGCATCATGTTCAAATTCCATTTAAATTTGAAATGGGGATTTGTGAAACCCTTAGAATCATTTCTGGAAATAACCCAGATAAAAATTGCTCCAAAAAGGTTCAAGAAAATGTTCATGTAGCTCTGAAAATATTGGTTAGAGGAAAACTTCAAACAAATATTTTCAGGAGCTCATAAGTATTTATTTTGGCCATTTGGAATTAATGCAATAATTATTTGCATTGGATATATATATATATATATGATATATTGTTTATATATGTCCAACAATTCTGATTTTTATGTGAGGGGCTCTGGAATACTTCAACTAGCTCCTAAAATAAATTTCAGAAGAAAATAAATTGATTTAGTATTTTTTAAATCAAAACAAATGTCAGAAAATAGAAAACAAAACAAAAATAGAAAAGAAACTTACCTGCGGCCAGCTCCTATGCTGGCCCAGCACTGTGCGGCCTGGCCGACCCAGTTGGCCAGCCTAGCCCACCTGCCCCCCTCCCCTGTCGTCGCACGCCGGCCACCTCCTGCTTCCCTGCTCGCCGCTGGAGGCATCCGCGGGCGACACGCACCCCCGACCCCCCTCGTCCACTCCCCTCCCCTCTGGTCGCCCCTCTCCTCCTCTGCTCTCTTCCCCGCTGCTGCCCGAGCGCCACCATCGCCACTGACGCCGTTCCACGCGCCCACCGAAGTCCCCTCGCCCCTCCGTCGTGCCCAAAAGCTCCACCACCTGGCCCGCTACCTCTCCGTCACGCCACGCATCGCCGGACGCCCTGTGGAGCCGCCTCCGCCGTCATCTTCAACCTCGGCCGCCATGGATCTCCACCGCCCGTCTGTCGCCTGCAGAGCCTTCTCCGACCCGCAGTTGCCTCTGCTCGACTCGCTGTGAGCCCCGCCGTCGAACCCCCCTCTCCCCTAGCTCGAATTCTTCCTCCAACACCGTCACCGTCGCGACCGAGAGCTCGGCTCCGCCGTTCATGTCACCGCCGTGGCCACAGCTGCCACAGCTCGCAACCGAGCTCACCGCCGTTCTCAGTGCCCTCCCACGCGTCATTTGCACCCAACCGCAGCCCCCCTAGTGCCCCGCAGCACCTAACCCGCACGTTCCCGACTCCGGCCGCCACCGCAAGCTCTGCTCCGGCGAGCTCCGCCGTTCCCGCGGCCTCCCCTGAGCACGGCTGGATGCGCCCGTGCACGGGCTACCCGCCGGTGGCCTCCGTGTGCCAAACCGTGGCCTCCAGCTCGTTCCGGCGAACTTCCGCCATGGCTCTAGGTCGTCGGCGGCAAACTCCGGCGACTGACATGGCGCGTGATTAGCTACTAACCCTGCCACTTAATCCACCCCCTAAGCCACTGACTATGGGCCCCAGGGCTCGGTCAAACCCTGGTCAGCTGGGTTTGACTCGGGTTTAGCCCCGGTGTCACTGACGTGTGGCCCCCACACGTCAGGTTTGACCTGGTCAGCCCTGCTGACGCCTCTGTGACGTCATGCTGACACAATAATGTTTTTTCTGGATTTTAATTAATTCAGAGAATTCCAGAAAATGCTATAAACTTCAAAAATTCATAGAAATCAACCGTAGCTCAGATTGAAATAATTTATATATGAAAAATTCAATCTATCCATATGTACCCGTTTCATGCATGTCTAACCAACTTATACTTGCTATATAGGTGAAAACATATAAATGGCATTTATAAAGATTTAATTTAGAGTTGCATTTGATCCTTTGGTTCAAATGGGCCTCTTCCAAATAGAATGCTAAATGCATTAGCTCAAAGCACATCACATACTCATGCCATGATCATGCATCATATTGTTGCATATGCTTGTGTTTGATTATTGACACCGTTCCTTCTCGATAGGTCCTGCTCCGAAGACCGATCCAGAGTACCTGTCTGAGGAGCAGTGCCCCCCTGTTGATCTACCAGGCAAGTAAACCCCCTTGTTCATTCCAATACAATCCTACTCTCTCGCTCCTGCTCTCATTTATTGCATTATGACAACACCGATTCAACTGCTACTTTATGCTGTAGTAGTTGAACCCATTCCTCTGCATGACCTGTCATTGCCACAATAAATAGTTAAAACCCACTAGCATGTGTAGGAGTTTATTGAGCCATGTTGTGTTCTTGCCATGCCATGCCTTCTATTGCTTAGAGTTGTGTCAGGTCCGATTCATCGGGAATGAATTGGAGTGGTACGATATGTTCTGGTGCTGAGAGTTAAGTGTGTGAACACGATTTGGTAAAGGTAGCGGTGAGAGGCCATGTAGGAGTACATGGTGGGTTGTCTCACTGGAACCGTCCTTAAGCACTGAGTTCCGTGTATGTTGTCCAATGACTAGCTATTACCACACATTGGAATGCTTAAGTGCCCCTCTCGACTTATTAGCCAAATTGATCTCTGTCCAGGAGTCGCAAATAGTTTCTGGTGTTTGTAGGTAGTGTTAGTAGTCTATCAAGTGGCACCCGGCCAAGTGGGCTTAGGACAGACTGGGCACAAGTGGCACGGTGTACCAAGCGTAGATCCATCCGGCGAGGTGGGCTTGGGAACCCTGCACATATCGTTTGGGGCCGTGAGTGATACCCCGGCCGGTTCTCCTTGCGGATGGAACACGAATAGGCGATAAACCTAGACTAGAGTCTTGTGTGGTTAGTCAGGTCGTGGCCGACACCCTCGCCAGGCTTCTGCTTGAAGGTTGCCGAGATACATGACGTGTACATGGTGATAAGTGGTGAGAGCGTGTGTGAAAAAGTACACCCCTGCAGGGTTATCATGATCTATTCGAATAGCCGTGTCCTCGGTTATGGACTTCTGGGATGCTTACATGCTACATAGAAAACTTAAAGTGGATACCCTAAAATGCTCAAGACAAGTGTGAGTGCTATGGATGGCCTTCTCGTAAGGAGACGAGGATGAATCCATAGTAGTGTATTGATGTGGTGTTTAGTGGACTCATGTGCGCTGCCTCACCTCAAAGAAGTTTCTCGTTGTTGTAGAACAGGATAGCCACTGAGTCAAAGCTGGCTTGCTGCAGCTAAACCCCATATTACCTTCTTGATACAAATGCATGTATGATAGGATCTGATGTAAGTCTTCCTGAGCACCTTTGTACTCACGTTTGCTCTATTTATGTTTTGTAGGTGAGACATTTGTCTCACTAGTAGTACCGCTTGGACTTCGACGAGTAGCTTGTTACCTCAGCTACGATCTTGTACCCTTGGGAGGGACTTGTAGATAGTCAGGCTTCTTAGCCCTTTTCTTTTGTAGTTGTCTGTACTCAGACATGTAATGCTTCCATTGCCTGTATGCTCTGAATGATGGGTCATGTGACCCCTGTTTGTATTTTATGCTATGTGGCTCTTCTGGGCCTTTATCTATATGAGTTGCGTTATGTTGTGATGCCATGTTGTACAACACATACTTGCATGTTATGCGTACGTGTGACGTGTATTGCTATGTGTGGGATCCGACAATCTAGTTGTTTATCCTTGGCAGCCTCTCATATGGGGAAATGTAGTCTCGTGCTTCCTTCAGCCATAGTAGTCCGCTATAGCCCGGTTCACCGGAGTCCTGCTAGCCCAGCACTACTGCTTAGGACACTTGACTGGCCGGCATGTGTTTCACTTTGTTCCTGTGTCTGTCCCTTCGGGGAAATGTCACACGGTGACATCCAGAGTCCTGCCTAGCCTGCTACAGCCCGGGTTCCTCGGAGTCCTGTTAGCCCAGTGCTACAGCCCGAATTCACACGCTGCTGACCGACATGCTCGATGTGAATCATGTATGCCTATCCCCATAGGTTAGTGCCGCTTTGGGTTCACGACTAGCCATGTCGGCCCGGGTTCTCTGTCATATGGATGCTAGCGAGACAATCATATACGTGAGCCAAAAGGCGCAAACGGTCCCGCCTCAGGGTAAGGCGACACCCGTGGGAATACCATGCGTGAGGCTGCAAAGTGATATGAGGTGTTACCGGCTAGATCGATGTGATTTGGGATCGGGGTCCCGACAGCCGTGAGCCGCCGAGCGTCAACCTGTGTATATAAAGGGACGACCCGGTGGCGGTTTAGGGCACAAAACAAGAGATCGAGAACTAGGTCAAGCGTATGCGCTCACTGGTAATTGAAACCCAATCAATACAATCCCAGCTGGAGTAGGCCTTTTTACCTCCATCGCGAGGGCCAAACCTGTATAAACCCTCTATGTCCTTTGTCCCGATTAACCCCTTTAAGCTAAATGAGTTGCGATGGCTCCACGACCAAGTCCTTCTGCTAGGACATCTATCATGGAAATTCCATGACAGTTGGCGTGCACCGTGGGGCTAGCGCATGGTGGTTTCGGGTTCTTGAAGGGTAGCTTTGAAGGGATCAAGGGATACGTTGTGGGCAGGATGACCAAGAGTCGTCGCGTCAAGCTCTACATTGATGATGCAGGCTGGGGCCCTGAGGCCGGCTCAATTGAGTACGGGTACCGGGTCCCCTCCGGCGGAATCCACGTCTTCATCGGCAAGGTCGGTGAACCGGGCCCTGAGCCGCACATCTACACTGACATCATCGAGACGGCTCAGCGTGCACGACCCGCCCAGGTTCAACCCGCCATGAAGCGTGCCGTTGTTGGTTTCACCCATGGGGTGGAAGCTGGAGAAGGATCTGTGTCTGGCGGTGATACAGCCATCTACTCTAATGGTGAGTCGTCCATAAGCGAGACTAATTCAATGTATCAATTGCAAGACGGCTGGCTTGGGGCTATTCCGATGGCGACATTATTCCGGACCCCTATGAGCCACCAAACAAGGTTGCAATATTCATGGCCGGTACACAGCCAGCACTTGGTTCATCAACCACCGTGGCTATGACTTCTAGTTCAATCGCTGCAGCGACAATTGGGGCTATTGGTATCGCGCGACCGCTAGCTCAAGCTTTGACAAAGTTATTGGTGGCTTAGGCGACTCTGGTGGGGGTGGAGGTAACACTGGACAACCAGGAACAGCACAAGGTAGATGTGGCGAAGCTACGAGATGAGATAACTCAGGCCAAGGAAGAGCTGGCGGCTGAGAACGCTAGGATGGCTGCAGAGCGGGCTTCTTTGGACGCCCAGGCACAGCGGATTCAAGTGGATTCCTTCCAGCTTACATTAGATCAGAATGCTTCAAACTAGATCATGAGGAAGAGGCACGGGAGTCATCCACCCCCGGTTTATGAGCCAAAGATCCTCTTCAACACGCCTAGAGCAGGAACCAGGGACCCGCCGGTGGTGACCGGGCGGTCGAAGCGCCTGGGACTGGAGCGCCGGTTTAGCCGCATGCGATGGACCCGCCATGTTTGAATAATACTCCGCCTCAGCATGTTCCGACGCCTCCGGGTCATTATTCTAATCCTTTGGATAATATGATTATTGCGGCAACATGATTGGCGGCTTTACCGGTTAGGGCGAGTCTCCGGCATCGATAGAGACATGGAGGGCCACAGAGCTTCTTCAGACAGTTGTGGCTCAGCAGGCGGCTTATTCTTATAGTCGTGAACGGATTAATTCAACCCCTCGACCAATCCGGAGTTACAGCAGGCACATTGAATCGCCAGCAGTTTCAAGTAGTGAGCAGGACTGCAACCAGCCTCATGGGCATGACCCGGCGCGCGGAGGAAATAACGCCCAGGCTTTGGTGGATAATGGCAGGGCACGTAGGGAGGCTGAGCAGGCGGCTCAGCTAGCGGCTCAACAACAATCTCCGGTTTATCCACCGACTTCAGTGGAGGTAGGTGTAACCGCTAGAACCTTGGGTGTGTCGTGTTTAGTGTCGGCTTTGCATAATGAGCGTTTACCTAAGGATTTTAAGGGACCTCATAAGGTGCCTAATTACACAGCAGATCAGCCCCCTGAGGCTTGGATTGAGAGTTATGAGATGGCCATGGAGACGTTGGATGTTAGTGATGATGCATGTGCAAAGTATTTCACCATGATGCTGGATGGGCCGGCTCGTACCTGGTTGAAGGGACTCCCTGCTAACTCCATCAGGTCGTGGGCGGAGTTGAAGGCTTGTTTTATCCAAAAATTTAAAGACACATGCAAGCAGCCTCTGTTGATTTTAGATTTGGACTCTTGTGTTCAAGGGGAGGGCGAGTCAATGACCCATTGGGTATGCCGTATCTCAGCTGTTATACACTCATCAGACAGTATCAACGCCGGCTCAGCAGTCCTGATGTTGGAGAAAAATTGTCGTTTTCTCCCTTTAAAGCAGAAAGTGGGGCGGCTTAAGCAGCACTGCAATGACATGGGGGAGCTGATGCCGGCTCTCATCAAGTATGTCGACTCTGATGGTACCAAGGACCCCAAGTATGATGATGAGAAGCCGGGTAAGGGAAAGAAGAGCAGCAATACAAGAGGGAAGCAACATAACCCGCCAAATCAAGGTGGCAATGGTAAGCGCAAAGCTGATGGCAGCTTGGATTTTGTGGCTAACACCAACACGCAAAAAAATAATCAACGCCGCAAAGGAAAGTCGCCCCCTCTGTTTGGAGGACCAAAATTCAATATTGAGGCAATGATGAATCAGCCTTGCCCGAAGCATGGTACGCGGGAAAAGCCAGCCACTCACCTCTGGAAGGATTGCTTCATTATGAGGCAGTATAGAAATTCCAATTTTTTCTAGAACAATCATGGGCTGGACGGCGGCTTAGGATCCGGCTCTCACGGTCCTGGTTATGGTGGTGGCGGTTCTAATTCTGGCTTCCAGGGCCAAGGCAATCAAGGTGGTTTTAATCAACAGTCCGGTCAAGGGAATCAGCAGTAGTAGTTTGGTTATCAGAGTAACCCAAAGCTGTTGAATAGTGGACAGTACCATGTTTTCGCCACGAGTTTATGCAAGCGGGGTCAGAAGCTCCATAAAAGGGTCGTCAATGCAGTTGAGTAAGCAATTCTCCATTACTTGCGATGGTCTGAACACCCTATTCTCTGGAGTCGTGAGGATCACCCGCCCCGGGTTGATAATCTGGGCCATTTGGCTCTGGTGGTGGCGCCTCAGGTCGGAGGGTACAGATTTACTAAGGTACTCATGGATGGGGGCAGCAACATCAATATTCTGTATTATGAAACTTTTCATCGCATGAGCTTGACTGACAAAGATCTTAAGCCATCAAACACTGTTTTTCACGGCGTGGTGGGTGGTAAGTCAGCGTACCCAGTGGGAAAAATATCTTTGGAAGTTTCCTTTGGAGATGATCATGACTCTAGATTTGAGACATTGACTTTTGAGGTGGTTAAAATCAAGAGCCCTTATCATGCTCTGTTTGGGCGGCCGGCTTATGCTAAGTTCATGGCTAGGCCTTGTTATGTTTATTTGCAGCTTAAGATGCCGGGTCACAAGGGCACCATCACAGTGCATGGAAGCCGGAAGATAGCCTTGGAGTGTGAAGAAGGCAATGCTGCTTATGCTGAGTTTGTTTGTGCAATAGAAGAATTGAAATTTTACAAGGATAATGTTGACCCGGCGGATATGACATCTTTGAAGAAGCCAACCACAGAACATGACCCCTTGTTGAAATTTAAGTCGGCAGATGACACTAAGCTAGTTGACTTTGTTCCTGGCGATTCATCCAAGCAGTTAGCATCAGTGCTAATCTAGATCAGAAATAGGAAAGCACGTTTATCGAGTTCATCCTTGAGAACCGGGACATCTTTGCATGGAAACCTTCAGACATGCTAGGTGTACCAAGGGAACTCGTTGAGCACACTCTTAATATTGACCCGAAGTTTAAATTGGTCAAGCAATTCCTTCGCCATTTCAATGAAGAGAGGCGCAAGGCCAGTGGTGAAGAAGTGGCCCGGCTCTTGGCGGCTGAGTTTATTGTTGAATTTTTTCATCTTGAGTGGTTGGCTAACCCGGTGCTGGTACTTAAGAAAAATGGTACTTGGTGTATGTGTGTGGATTACACAGACTTAAACAAGGCATGTCCGGCTGATCCCTTTGATCTCCCCTACTTGGTGTATGTGTGTGGATTACACAGACTTAAACAAGGCATGTCCGGCTGATCCCTTTGCTCTCCCCCGTATTGATCAGATCATTGATGCCATGGCGGGTTGTGAGCGTTTGAGCTTTTTGGATGCTTATTCTGGTTGTCATCAGATCAAGATGGCATTTAAGGACCGGGAGAAGACAGCCCTCATCACTCCCTTTGGAGCCTTTTGTTATGTGTCTATGCCTTTTGGGCTCAAGAGTGCTCAGGCGACTTACTAGCAGTGTGTGAAAAATTGGGCACAATGTTCATGCTTATGTGGATGATATTGTGGTGAAATCCAAGAAGAAGGAAACCTCGATAGATGATTTGAAAGAGACCTTTGACAATCTCCGGGTCTACAAGATGATGCTTAACCCAAGTGTGTCTTTGGCATACCAACAAGAAAGCTCTTAGGATTTCTGGTTTCTGAACGGGGTATTGAAGCTAACCCGGAGAAAATAAAGGCCATCACTTCCCTGGCTAAACCGACGTGTATTAATGATGTTCAGCGTCTGGCGGGTCGTATTGCGGCCTTAAGCCGATCATCAGCCGGCTGGGTGAAAAGGCTATCCCTCTTTACCAGATGATGAAGAAGACAGATCAATTTGTTTGGAGTGATGCTGCTGATCAGGCGTTTGAGGCCTTGAAGAAATAGTTGGCTGAGCTACTGGTTCTTGCTGCTCCCATTGATAAAGAGCCTTTGTTGTTGTATGTGGCTACCAACAGCCGAGCTGTCAGTGTGGCAATTATGGTGGAAAGGAAGGAATCAGGCAAGGAATATCCAGTTCAGCGGCCGGTTTACTACATCAGTGAGGTGCTCATTGAGTCCTAGCAGAGGTATCCCTATTGGTAGAAGCTTGTTGTAACATCCCAAATTTTCAATTTGGAATGTTATACACTAGATCATCATTGCATATCATATTTATTGCATTTTGGGTTGATCCTAGAAATTTCACGCAACTCAAGGACCCTCGGAGAGAGTTGGGGATTTCGTTATTTTCATATTTGAGTTATCTCAAATTTTGAAAATAGGATCATTTGATTTTATTTATTTTATCTTCAACTATTTCTATTACAAAAATATGAGAGAGGGAATAAAATGACTTCCCCAAAATAAAGAAATATTGAGGATTTAATAAAAAATCAAATAAGAATTTATTTTGGTTTTATTTGCTATTTTATTGGAATTTAGGAAAAATGCGTGTTTTTCAAAATTGCATTTAGGCCCCCAAATAAATGTTCATCCTCCGCGGCTTGATTTTAGAATTCAGGGAAAATTTATTTCGGGATTTTTGGAGTTAGTTTAGTATTTCTTTTGTTTTTTTCGAGTGTAATTATTTTTAAAAAAAGTCCGAACCGACCTTGGGCCGTAACCGGCCAGGACTCCTCCTGGCCAGGCCTTTTTATAGCGCCC
>NC_041382.1:241877433-241936369 GCF_002162155.2 Triticum dicoccoides | reverse complement strand
AACCCTAGCCGCCGCCGCCGCCCGCCGGACCGCCGGACCCGCCGGCGTTCGCCGGAGTCGCCGGAGGTAGTTTTTTTTTCGCCTCCGGTTTTTCTCGAAAAACCGTTCGGTTTTCCGACGGTTTTACTAGTTTTTTTAGCTTCGGTTTTTTAAATTGATCGGTTTTCCGGTTTATTTAAATAGCGAGCATTCGCCCTTTCGTTCGTTTTAACGAATGTTCATCGTTTTTCTTTTTCTCGGATTAAATCCGCAATTTTTCTGATCGTGATTTGTGATCCGATTTTCATTTTAGTATAACTTTTCACTCCTTTATCGGAATCAGGCGATTCAAGCGCTTGGAGTTTCGTCTCGAAATCCTCTTTCCGTTTAACCAACTTAAACAAGTTTTTGCTACAGAAAAATTTCCCTAGATCCAGAATAGTAAACGAAGCCTGTTTCTTTTGCCGTTTGTCTTTCATTGCTTCGTTCGTTTTGATTCTTTTTGCCAACCGGAGTTCTTAAGTTGAACTTTCTTGTTAGATCTCTTATGTGAGTTTTACCTATGCATTAGTTGGGTACTTATTGTATGCTTGTTTGTTTGCGATAGAGTACCCGGAGTGCGCCGCTTGCTACTTAGAATCGCTAGGTTTCCCGGATCATCAGCAAGGCAAGTAACACTTTGATCATGTTTTTCCCTCTACCCAGTTTTATTGCATTAGATCAATCCTCACACATTGCATGATTAGGATCTAATTAAATTGTGGGTTTGGGAAGTAGTTTGAGGTAGTACCTATTACCTATTATTATCAAACCTTTGGGAGTTACTTCTGCGTTTGCCTATTATGCTATGCTATGCTAGTAGACGTGGATTGGGTGAGTGTATCCATGATAGATGTGAGATTGTTAATTAATGGTTTACTTATGGTGGCAACTTAAATACACATCTGGGTGGGTTGAGGCACCTGGGTATTCCAGCGATTGCCTGTTTTTCTTTATGGACCGCCACCCAGGCTCAAAGGGATCATGAGATTATTCATGCTAGAAACTTCCGTGTGCAGCCACAAGCTATTATGGGCTCTAGCATAGTTGACTAAGTTGTGCGAACTCTTACAGTGGTAGACTAGCAGATATAGGGGATGTAGGTTGGTACGGTCTACCCGTTCGTAAGGTGCTAGTGCTTCTGAAAGACTATGTCTCAGTCATCTGTTTCTCAAACACCATGTAGTGCGAGAAATCCAACGGAGGAGATCGAGTCTTATGGGGAAAAAGTGCGCAAACCTCTGCAGAGTGTATAAACTAAATACCTAGATCATTACTCACTCTCCTCTCTTTTCGGACTTCTCATCTTTTCTACTCTTTTAGGATGGCGAATGCAAGGAACAAGTTCACTCAACCGGATGAAGATATACCCTTTGGACGTCACTTGAAGGAAGTCACTAGATACCTGAACATAGGAGTACCAAGCTTCACCGGAACCTACAACGCCACTTTACCTGAAGAGGAGCGCTGGATGATTCAAGTTCAAGTTCCAGGAAGGACGTTCATGCCAGTCACTGAGCCCATAGAGTTTTCTTTTGATGCACCAACTTGGAGTCTAGGAAAGAGCATGGCAGCTCACATGGCCATGGGACGCATTGTATAAGTTTACCGCAATGATCTCAAGGATACTATCAACCAGATTTGTGGGCGCCGAGATGAGCACTGGGAGATGATCAGCACCAGAAAGGATAGATCAGTTGCAGCTTTTATCCAAGAGTTAAACCAGCACATTCGACGTCAGGAAAACCAGATGTGCGCCGACATGATAGATCTGAAGAAGGCAAGGACAAGAACCAAGGAACTAGAAGAAGAACTCAAGGCTACACGTGAAGATTATGAGGAGGAAATAGAAGTATTAGTGGAGAAGAATGACGATCTGATCAAGAAGATCGGAATAATTATGGGAGGCCCTACACCAGTAGAAGAAGACGAAGAACCCAAGGAGATTCGCCCGGAAGACTACATCATCATCGACGACACCGACTCGGATCCAGATGATAGAGATGATGACTATGTTGATGAAGCTGGAGCAGGTATCATGGAGTCTGCAACCGAAGAATATTTCTAGGAGACCACCTCATCAGTAGTAGTAGTCCACCATGTAAATATAGTAGTCCAAGCACTTTTGCGATAGTTAGATCGATTGTAATCCCTTGTTTGATTGAATGAAGTGAATTGTTTGCTTTTTCCTCATGCGCATATGGGTAGTGTTTTCTCTTTAGACCCCTCTCTATTCTTAAATCTCATCGTTTCTAAACCCTCAGATGCCTCCGAGACGTGACCCCGGATTTACCTTTCCACCGGAGCTCACTCAGTTGATCCAGCAGCAGAACACATTGATGCAGTTGTTAGTCCAGAATCAGAACCAGGGGAACAGCAACAACAACAACAACAACAACCCACCACCACCACCTATTGATCACTTAGCCCGTTTTCTTAGGCTGAATCCGCCGGTGTTCTCCAGTAGCACCGTGCCGATAGTGGCAGATGATTGGCTCCGCAAGACAGCTAGAGAGTTGACCACAGCAGGATGCACGGATATGGAGAAGGTGAAGTTTGCCGCACATCAGCTTGAAGGACCCACAGCATCATGGTGGGAGAATTTCACAGCCACTTTCCCTGTCGACACTGTTAGATGGGACCAATTTCAGCAAGCTTTTCGAACTGCCCATGTTTCAGCAGGAGCTATGTCCATGAAGAAGCGATAGTTTCGCAACTTGCGCCAAGGAGGATGGACTGTTGGCCAGTATGTGGAGGACTTTAGTAAATTAGCACGTTATGCCCCAGATGACGTTGCTATGGATGCAGCAAAGCAGGAGAAGTTTCTGGAAGGACTGAATGATGAGTTGAGCATGCAGTTGATGGTAGCAACCTTCAACAACTACCAGGAGTTGGTAGATCGTGCTCTTATGATTGAAGGGAAGCAGCAGCAGATTGAGAATCGCCAAAGGAAGTATGGACAAGGGAAGCACAATTCAGGAGCTTAGCAGAAGCAACGTTTACCCCTAGACCGGGAGGACATTTTCAGCATACCCATGGAGGAGGTAGCTCGCACAATCACAATGGCACCAAGAATGGTAATGGGAATGGAGGAAGCAACGGCCAAAACCGCACCAACCCATCGACCCCAGCCAAGAGAGACCTGAGCCAAGTCACTTGTTTTAAGTGCCAGAAGACCGGACATTATGCCAATGAATGTCCTAAATCACATAATGGTAATGGCAATGGAAGCTCTAGGAAGAAGCTGAACCCTTTCAACAGGGGACAGGTGAACCACGTTAACGTGGAGGAGGTTGAAGAGCACCCGGATGCAGTAATCGGTAAGTTTTTGGTTAAGTCATTTACTGCACTTGTTATTTTCGATATTGGTGCATCGCATTCATACATATCAAGGGGATTTGTGGATAAGTATAAACTGCCAACCCAAGCCCTTAGGTCACCCATGTTAGTAACCTTGCCTGGAGCAGAATATATGGCTAGCCTATGGTGTGATCAGTTGCCATTAAGGATTGGTAACTGCGTATTTCCCTTAGACCTAATAGTGTTGGAATCTCAAGGATTGGATGTGATATTAGGCATGGATTGGTTGTCGATGTATGGAGGAAACGTCGATTGCGCCAGTAAGTCGATCTTGCTTACCACCCTAGACGGGAGAAGGATCAAGTATGTATCCCGGCATGTGCCGAAGAGGACTCAAGTAAATTGTTTAACAGGAGTTGTGCAGGAGGAAGTACCAGTAGTGAAGGATTTCCCCGAAGTATTTCCAGAAGAGTTGCCAGGCATGCCACCGGATAGAGATATTGAGTTTTTGATTGAGCTTTTGCCAGGCACGGGGCCAATATCAAAGAGACCATATAGGATGCCTGCAAAGGATTTGGTGGAAATTAAGAAGCAAATTAAGGAGTTACTAGATAAAGGATATATTCGCCCAAGTTCTTCACCTTGGGGATCGCCAGTACTTCTAGTGGAAAAGAAGGATGGATCGTTAAGGATGGTTGTTGATTATCGAGGTTTCAATGAAGTAACCATCAAGAACAAGTACCCACTACCGATGATCAATGATCTGTTTGATCGATTGCAAGGAGCTAAGGTATTTTCCAAGATCGATCTGCGATTAGGATACCGCCAGTTGAAGATTCAAGAACAGGATATACCCAAGATGACTTTTACCACCAGGTATGGGTTGTACGAGTATACCGTTATGTCATTTGGTCTGACTAACGCACCTGCATATTTTATGAACATGATGAACAAAGTTTTCATGGAGTTCTTGGATAAGTTCGTCGTAGTGTTCATTGATGATATCCTGGTTTACTCGAAGAATGAAGAGGAGCATAAGGAGCATTTGCGTTTGGTGCTTGGTAAACTCAGAGAACATCAACTATATGCCAAGTTCAGCAAATGTGAGTTTTGGTTGAAGGAAGTTGGATTTCTCGGACACGTTATATCTGGAGAAGGTATAGCAGTAGATCCCGCTAAAGCTGATACCGTGGCCAAGTGGAAAGCGCAAACAATAGTTGGAGAGATCCGGAGTTTTCTTGGACTCGCAGGATACTACCAGAGGTTTATTGAGAATTTCTCAAAGATTGCGAAGCCTATGATGGAGTTGTTGAAGAAGGATACCAAGTTCATATGGACTGAGGAATGTGAGGCTAGTTTTCAGGAGTTGAAGAAACGTTTGGTTACCTCACCAGTGTTGATTTTACCGGATCAGACCAAGGATTATGAGGTGTATTGTGACGCTTCACGTGGAGGACTTGGAGCAGTTCTTATGCAGGAAGGAAGAGTTGTTTCATATGCCTCACGACAGCTTAAGCCTCATGAGTTAAATTATGCTATGCATGATTTGGAGTTAGCAGCCGTAGTGCATGCATTGAAGACTTGGAGACATTTTCTGATTGGAAACCATTGCGAGGTGTACACGGATCACAAGAGTTTGAAGTATATTTTCACACAGGAGGAGTTGAACCTCAGACAAAGGAGATGGTTGGAGCTCATCAAGGACTATGATATGAAATTGCATTATCACCCCGGAAAGGCTAACGTAGTAGCTGACATGTTAAGACGTAAGAGTCATGTCAACACCCTAATGACGGGAGATTTACCAAGGGAGTTAGCCGAAAATCTTCGAGAGCTATGTTTGGAAATAGTCCCGAAAGGCTATGTAGCAGCATTGGAGATTCAGTCTACCTTGATGGATAAGACCAGAGAAGCTCAAAGGACCGATAAGGAGATTGCTTCTATTAAGGAGAAAATGAGCAAAGGAAAAGCTAAGGGATTTCGTGAGGATGAGCACGATACCTTATGGTTTGAAGATCGTGTCTATGTACCAAATGATTCCGAGATCAGGAAGTTAATCTTACAGGAGGCCCATGATTCACCCTATTCGATTCACCCAGGAAATACCAAGATGTATTTGGATTTGAAGGATATATTCTGGTGGACCGGAATGAAGAAGGATATTGCGGAATATGTAGCAGTTTGTGATGTATGTCAGAGAGTAAAGGCAGAGCATCAAAAGCCAGCAGGATTGCTACAACCATTGCCCATACCCGAATGGAAGTGGGATAATCTAGGCATGGATTTTATTATAGGATTGCCCAGAACATGTTCAGGCTATGACTCGATATGGGTTGTAGTCGATCGTTTGACAAAGGTAGCTCATTTCATTCCCATGAAGACTACCTATACCAGTGCAAAGTTGGCAAAGATATATATGACCTGAATCGTTTGTCTGCATGGAGTTCCAAGGAGCATAGTATCAGATAGAGGAACCCAATTTACCTCAAAGTTCTGGAATCAGTTGCATGAAACTTTGGGAACGAGACTGGAGTTTAGCATAGCTTTCCACCCGCAGACAGATGGACAGACTGAGAGAGTCAATCATATTTTGGAGGATATGCTAAGAGCTTGTGTGCTAGATTACGGATCTAGCTGGGACGAGAATTTGCCGTATGCAGAGTTCTCTTATAACAATAGTTATTAATCCAGTTTGAAGATGGCCCCTTTCGAAGCCTTGTACGGAAGGAGGTGCAGGACCCCATTGTCTTGGGATGAAGTTGGAGACCGTCAGTTGTTTGGACCAGATCTGATTAAGGAGTCTGAACAGAAAGAGAAATTGATTTGCGATAGGATTAAAGTAGCTCAATCCAGGCAAAAGAGTTATGCAGATTCTAAACGCAAGGAGACAGTTTACAAAGTTGGAGACCGAGTTTATCTTCGAGTATCACCACTTCGAGGAGTTAAGCGCTTTGGAGTTAAGAGAAAGTTAGCGCCACGTTTTGTAGGCCCATACAAAGTTTTGGAGTGTATGGGAGAAGTTGCCTATAAGTTGGAATTGCCCGAGGGATTGTCAGGAGTTCACGACGTGTTCCATGTTTCCCAGTTGAAGAAGTGCCACGCAGAGATGGCTGATATACCGCGGAGAGATACAGTACCACTCGAAGCGATTCAGTTGGACAGTGATTTGACCTATGAGGAGAAACCCGTTAAGATTTTGGAGTATGCCAGTCAATTCACCCGCAGTAAGGTTATCAAGTTTTGCAAGGTTCAGCGGAGCCACCACACGGAGGATGAAGCCACCTGGGAGCGAGAGGAAGATTTGCTGAAGGACCACCATCACCTATTCTCTAGCCAACCCGAATCTCGAGGGCGAGATTCATCTTAAGGGGGGTAGGTTTGTAACATCCCAAATTTTCAATTTGGAATGTTATACACTAGATCATTGCATATCATATTTATTGCATTTTGGGTTGATCCTAGAAATTTCACGCAACTCAAGGACCCTCGGAGAGAGTTGGGGATTTTGTTATTTTCATATTTGAGTTGTCTCAAATTTTGAAAATAGGATCATTTGATTTTATTTATTTTATCTTCAACTATTTCTATTACAAAAATATGAGAGAGGGAATAAAATGACTTTCCCAAAATAGAGAAATATTGAGGATTTAATAAAAAAATCAAATAAGAATTTATTTTGGTTTTATTTGCTATTTTATTTGAATTTAGGAAAAATGCGCGTTTCTCAAAATTGCATTTAGGCCCCAAATAAATGTTCATCCTGTGCGGCTTGATTTTATAAGCCGGGCAAAATTTATTTCGGGATTTTTGGAGTCCGTTTAGTATTTATTTTGTTTCTTTTCCGAGCGTAATTATTAAAAAAAAGTCCGAACCGACCTTGGGCCATAACCGGCTAGGACTCCTCCTGGCCGGGCCTTTTTATAGCGCCCTGAGGCCTCGGCCGAAGCGCAGCCGCGCCCCCCGCCCTAACCCTAACCCTAGCCGCCGCTGCCCCGCCGCCGCCGCTGCTGCGCCGCGCCGCCCGCCGGACCGCCGGACCCGCCGCCGTTCGCCGGTGTCGCTGGAGTTAGTTTTTTTTTCGCCTCCGGTTTTTCTCAAAAAACCGTTCGGTTTTCCGACGGTTTTGCTCGTTTTTTAGTTTCGGTTTCTTTTAAAATAGATTGGTTTTTCCGGTTTATTTAAATTGCGAGCGTTCGCCCTTTCGTTCGTTTTTACGAACGTTCGTCGTTTTTCTTTTTCTCGGATTAAATCCGCGATTTTTCTGATCGCGATTTCTGATCCGATTTTCGTTTTAGTATAACTTTTCGCTCATATATCGGAATCAGGCGATTCAAGCGCCTGGAGTTTCATCTCGAAACCCTCTTTCCGTTTAACCAACTTAAACAAGTTTTTGCTACTGAAAAATTGCCCTAGATCCAGAATAGTAAACGAAGCCTGTTTCTTTTGCCGTTTGTCTTTCGTTGCTTTGTTCGTTTTGATTCTTTTTGCCAATCGGAGTTCTTAAGTTGAACTTTCTGGTTACATATCTTATGTGGTTTTACCTGTGCATTAGTCGAGTACTTATTGTATGCTTGTTTGTTTGCGATAGAGTACCCGGAGTGCGCCGTTTGCTACCTAGAATCGCTAGGTTTCCCGGATCATCAGCAAGGCAAGTAACACTTTGATCATGTTTTTCCCTCTACCCTGTTTTATTGCATTAGATCAATCCTCACACATTGCATGATTAGGATCTAATTAAATTGTGGGTTTGGGAAGTAGTTGAGGTAGTACCTATTACCTGTTATTATCAAACCTTTGGGAGTTACTTCTGCGTTTGCCTATTATGCTATGCTATGCTAGTAGACGTGGATTGGGTGAGTGTATCCATGACAGATGTGAGATTGTTAATTAATGGTTTACTTAAGGTGGCAACTTAAATACACATCTGGGTGGATTGAGGCACCTGGGTATTCCAGCCATTGCTGTTTTTCTTTATGGACCGCCACCCAGGCTCAAAGGGATCATGAGATTATTCATGCTAGAAACTTCCGTGTGCAGCCACAAGCTATTATGGGCTCTAGCATAGTTGACTAAGTTGTGCGAACTATTATAGTGGTAGACTAGTAGATGTAGGGGATGTAGGTTGGTATGGTCTACCCGTTCGTAAGGTGCTAGCGCTTCTGAAAGACTATGTCTCGGTCATCCGTTTCTCAAACACCATGTAGTGCGAGAAATCCAACGGAGGAGATCGAGTCTTGTGGGGAAAAGTGCGCAAACTTCTGCGGAGTGTATAAACTAATCATGGTTAGCCGTGTCCCCGGTTATGGACATCTTGAGTATCTAGTACTTGGATTATCATGTGAATCTCAACATGTTACTCTAAAATTTAATTTTGTTGCGTTTTGTTTAATGATGATGCTTAATTGGGATTGAGAATGCTGTCAACCATTCTCAATGTTTAACAACTACCATGATAGTTAAATAAAATTATTCCTTTGCAGTAGGGAAAAATTGGCTTTCCGCAAAAACTATAACCATAGAGCTTTCCACCAGCCAAACATGCATATAGAATAGCCTGTTTCATTCCATTACTCTCTATGTGTTACTTTGCCAGCATATTCCATGTGCTAACCAGTTTCGGGCTGCAACATTAATGTTGCAGACTTTTCAGACAACGATTAAGGAGTTTTAGGTCGTGGTTCTATACTCAGTGATGTCGTTGGAGTTGATGGACTCACTTATCTTCCAAGCCTTCCGCTGTTATCGTTATTAGATGGCCTTAAGCCATATTTATTGTAATAAGTTCTCTTTTGAGACACTCGATGTAATAAGTGTGTGATTGCTACTCTATTATAAATCCTTCAAATACTGTGTGGTGTCAGCATTACTGATCCAGGGATGACACCTGAGCACAGAGATTGGAGCGTTTGAGGTCTGGTCGCTACACTTGTATATGGGGTGTTCATGGCTAGTCGAAAGCTCAAGCTATATTTTCTAGGTCATCCCATCACTGTTGTTAGTTTTGCTCCTTTAGGGGATATCATTCAAAATAGAGAAGCCACATGTCGGGTAGCCAAGTGGGCCATTGAGCTTGGACCCAATGGTTTGAAGTATATGCCTCGCACAACCATCAAGTCTCAAGCACTTGTGGACTTTATAAATGATTGGACAAAGCTGCAGATGCCTGAGGAGAAGCCGGATAGCACATATTGGACTATTCACTTTGATGGATCCAGGCAGTTGGAGGGCTTAGGTGCTGGAGTTATCTTGACTTCCCCACGAGGTGATAAATTGTGTTATGTTTTAAGGTTGATATTCCCTTGTACTAACAATGCAACTGAGTATGAGGCCTTGCTCCATGGTCTTCAGATGGCTAAGGAGATGAAGTTATGCCGGGTGAGGTGTTTTGGTGACTTAGATCCGGTAGCTCGGCAAGTTTCAGGCACTTGGGATTCTAAGGACCCACTCATGGCAGCTTATCGCCGAGAGGTTGATGCTATTGCTGGTCACTTCAAGGGATGTCAAGTGAAGTATGTTGATTGAAGGAAAAACGAGGCGGCTGATGCTTTAAGGTGGTTGGGATCCCAGCGTAAGCCGGTTCCACCCAATATTTTCCTTGATATTCTGCATAATCCTTCAGCGAAACTGCCTACAGAGGAAGATCTTACTATTCCTGACCCAAAGGCACAGCTGGAGGCGGCTCTTCATACTATTCCTGATTGGACAGTTCCATATTTGGCGTATATGACCCGAGGCGAGTTACCTGAAGATGAAACTTTAGCCAGGCGAATAACCCGGCGGTCTAAGTCAATGACCATTGTCAACGGAGAGTTGCATCATTGCAGTGTTACGGGGGCATTTCAGCGTTGTGTCTCTCCTGAGGAAGGTTGTGAGATCCTACGAGAGATTCGTGAAGGAGATTGTGGTCATCATGCCGGCTCTAGGTCTCTCGTGGCCAAGGCTTTTCGTCATGGATTTTATTGGCTGATGGCTCATGCTGATATAGAGGATTATGTCAATAAATGTGATGGTTGTCAGAAATTCTCATGACGAGCTCATGTGCCACCTCAATAATTGAGGATGATTCCAATTGCTTGGCCATTTGCAGTCTAGGGGCTTGATATGGTTGGACCTTTCAAAAGGTCCAAGGATAAAAAGACCCACCTTTTGGTGGCGGTTGACAAATTCACAGAGTGGGTTGAAGCAGATCTGGTTAGTAAGTGTGACGCGGAGACAGCGGTTCAATTCATCAAAAAGGTGATTTTCCATTTGGATTTCCCCACAACATTATAACTCATAATGGCACTAATCTGTCCAAGGGTGCTATGAATGAGTTTTGTCAAAGAGAGCATATTTCACTTGATGTATCATCAGTGGCTCACCCAGAGTCCAACGGTCAATCTGAGAGAGACAATCAAGAAATCTTGAGAGGCATCAAGCCCCGGTTTATGGTTCCTTTGCAGAGGACACTGGGTTGTTAGGTGGAGGAATTACCCTCAGTGTTATGGAACATCAATACCACCCCAACAGATCAACGAGTTATATGCCTTTATTCATGGTCTACGGAGCAGAGGCGGTTCTCCCTAGTGACATCCTCACGACTCGCCCCGTGTGGCGGCTTATGTTGAAGCTGATAATGAAAAAGCACGTCAGGATGCTGTTGACCTGTTGGATGAGGAGCGTGACCTTGCGGTGGCTCGTTTGGTGATTTACCAGCAAGATCTGAGTCGTTATCATAGCCGCCGGGTTAAAACCAGGACATTTCAGGAAGGCGATTTGGTGCTTTGGCTTATCCAAGATCAAACTGATATGCACAAGCTATCCCCACCTTGGGAAGGGCCCTTTGTGGTCAGCAAAAATCTGAACAATGGATCGTACTACCTTATCGATGTTCGAGACCACAAGGACTCACGCACGTCGGAGTAGGAGACCCGCCGGTCGTGGAATATTGCTCATCTTTGGCCTTACTACACCTGAGCCACCAACTCTTGTGATGTACATATTTTGACAATGTGTATATTATGATGAATATAAGAAAGCCGACATCCCTGATAATTCAGGGCCTTTGTCATTCCATTTCTGAGAATAATGAGTCTTTATTGTCACTTCATATGATCACTTGGGGGCTTCCTGCTCATTGAGCATAGCTATGACTACCCTCTTGATCCGGCTTGTACGCCATAATTACCAAATACTTGGGGGCTTCCTGCTCATTGAGCATAGCTATGACTACCCTATTGATCCGGCTTGTACGCCTGGAATGAAATATTACTTGGGGGCTCTTTGTTAAATGGACAGAGCTTTGATGACCCTTGTAGTAGTCTTGGACGCCAGGTGTATTCACCTAAAAACCTGGGTTATCCTGCCTTTTAAATCTGCCACTCCACCCAGGTAATCCTGGAATGACTCGTCGTACTCTTGACAGTGAATCTTATACACACCCTAAACTTGTCAAAGTTAAAATGGCAATTGGTCATGTGAGGCCCGACTTACAAGGTTGAATGAAGGTTTAACTCTGTGGCTGTGCGGCCCTTGAAAAGCACTTGACTTGAAGGCTTCGCAGCCTATGAAAGCCTTGTTTTGTTTTTTAATTTGTATTTGATTTAAACATTTTTTGAGATTCATTTGTTATGACATGTTAATACATGGTTGAAAACCGATGATGGATATGTTGCCTTATGGTTCATATATGAATCTATCTGGCGTTTGTTAACCCGGCCTGGTCTTGGACTTTATGTCGCCAGTGTATGATGATTTTATGTGCTTAGAGCATTGTGCTCTAAGTTTTGGGATATTACCCCTTGCTGCATGTGGTGTTATAATCCGGCGGTATAAATCACTTAAATAGGGTGTTGTGCTCTCGATCTTTGGGTTGTAACCCTTACTGCACAGGTATGATGAGCCGGCAGTGTGAGCAAATATCACAGGTATGATATTTTGTTATGATTGTGTAAGGTTGTGATTAAGTTGGCCCTGGTTATGGACTATTATAGTCACCAGTGGTTTTTTATATGGGGTATTGTGACCCGTCCTGGGGTAAACCACCAGGGGACTTGTGATCTGTTTGTGTGCAAGAAAAATGATAAATCTGATCTGCATACTTGATGGTATCATGAGCATAAGTGGCAGATCTTCAACTGACGGATCAGCAGTGTTATGCAAACATAATGTGCATGATGGCATGGCATATCAGAGTTTAACTAACCTATTACAAGGCATCTGATGGCCCAAAGAGGATAAGTGTTTTGGAGACGTAAAATATCAAAGTGTTATGCTTAATAAACCGGTTCATGACTCTTGGCGGGTTGAAGCCTCCAGATCATCATGCGCCTCTTCTTCATCTTCAGCTCCTTGATTATCCATCAGCTGGAAGTCGGGCGTCTCCTGATGAACCAGCGCCTTCATTTTCTTGTGATCGGCATCATAAGCCGCTTGGTATGTGGATAGATTGGTTTCTTTAGCGAACTTACTGGCTAATGGACACATTGCTCTTGCTATTTCTACAAAGTCATCAGCACTAAAGGCAGAGCCATCCTCTTTGACACCTGGGCAACCATTGGCCAAGTCTTCTGGCTCCAGATCTGCTTGCCACGGCTTTGCCCGGCTTAAAGCAGTCAACACGCCGGCTCTGGCAGATGCTCGCTTTAAATCATCAATCCTTTGAGGCAGCACTGATAACCTCTCTAATGTATCTTTGATGAGAGTGGGTGGAGATTTCTTGTGCATAGCAGCAGCAATGGTACGTTGAGTGCCAGTGTATAACTGTTCTACAAGAGTGTAGACAGCTTTAAGCTGGATGGGCATATATGAGCCCAACTTGGCGCTCCGAGAACCTGTATCAGTAAATTTATTGATAAGTCGGCAGATGATTTATAATATATTTGTTGATATGCAAAGAGTTCATGTTCCTACTTACCGAAGATGGTTGATGACATGTTATTGATTTGCTGCTTTAAACTGGATAACTCGTCAGTCACTGGTTTAAGTGCATCTTCAACATCCTCTGCTCTCTTCAATAGAGCTGCATTTTCGATCTCCCAACCATTTTTGTCAGTGTTGAAGTTTTGCGTAAGCTGCTCAATGTTCTCTAAAGCAGTCTTCACTTCTGATTTGGCCTTGGATGTCTCATTGTAACGCCCCAAGACCGATGTTCCAGGTGCCATCTAGTTATTCGCTGTTGTTGCGTTGTCATTGCTTGCGTGTCATGCATTGCATATCATGTCATCATGTGCATTTCATTTGCATACATGTTTGTTTCATGCATCCGAGCATTTTCCCCGTTGTCCGTTTTGCAATCCGGCGCTCCTATGTCACTCGGTGGTCATTTCTACCTTTCTCTCGTGTGTGGAGGTTAAACATTTCCGGATTGGACCGAGACTTGCCAAGCGGCCTTGGTTTACTACCGGTAGACCTCCTGTCAAGTTTCGTACCATTTGGACTTCGTTTGATGCTCCAACGGTTAACCGACGGACCGAAAAGGCCTTGTGTGTGTTGCAGCCCAACACCCCTCCAATTTGGCCCAAAACCCACCAAAACCTCCTCCATCATCTCGGTCGTTCGATTACGACCGCGTGGCCGAAAACCACACCTCATTTGGACTCTCCTAGCTCCCTCTACCTATATATATGTGATCCCCTCCGAAAAATTCGCGGTACAAACCCTAGCTTCTTCCCCTCGCGCCGCCGGACGAAAACCCCCACCGCGCCGGACAATGTCCGCCGCCGCCGCCACATCACCCGGACCAATCCGGAGCTGCCACGTCGCCCCGGCGCCGCTCCCGGCCACTCCGCGCGCGCTACCTGTTGACCCACTTCGCCCCGCGCCCGCCGGCCCACGGAGCTCCATCCGGGTCCCCGCGGCCCATCCCGCCACTGCCGCCACACGGGCGCCGCCCGCCCGCGGTCTCCTGCCTCAAAGTCACCGAGTTTTCAGCGCCTCCTTCATCTCGCGCCAGCCGTCGACCTCGCCGACGCCGCCCGCCATCCCGTGGCTCCGGCGCCGCCCCGACACGCCGCATCCGTCGCTGGTTGCTGATCCCGCCGGACTCCGGCGCCCCGACTTCACCGGACCTCTCCTTCCCTGGCCTCCCTCGACCTCCTCCTCGTCTCCGGCCGCTCTCTGGCGAGTCTCTCCGGCGAGATCCATGCTGCATCCAAATCCGTGCCAAGAACCCTAGATCTGGAGGTCCAATTTCTACTAAGTCCCCGAGATTTCCATGTTTTAAATGCCCATGTTCATCATGTCGTAACTTTTCATCCGTAGCTCCAATTCATGCTATAGCATATCAAAATGTTCGCCTCAGAGAGTACATCATTTCATCTCATTGCATCATTTTCATTTGAGTTCATCTTGATGCCCGAAATGTGGTTAGAAGAATGCTATTTGAGATGATTGTCAGATCTGCTGCTCCAATTAGACATTTGTCATTTTTTGCCATGATTATTGTGTGCATGATATGCCCATGAGCTCTTCATGAGTTTTGTTATATGTTTTGCCATCTATCCAGAGGTTCAATCCATGTATTTTTGTGATGTGTGTGGTCACTAGCACAAGCTAGCAAAGTGGAGCATTCGTTAATGCTGATTTCAAGGACTTGGCATTTCCACCAAGTCCTTTATCTGTTTATTTCAATATGCCATATGTTCTTGTTGTTTTCTAGTGATCCGTGCCTCTTTTGAGGATGATCAGTAAGGATGAGTTGTTAATCTTGTTGTGCTCTATCCATCCATGTCTTTGTTTGCTATTATGGAGCACCCTAGCTTGAGTCAATCGAGCTCTACTTTTGCTATTTCGTTAATCTGGGCAGATTGTCTACTTGTTAGCGATTTTGCCGAGGATGTTGTAGTTGATTCGTGCATGCTATGTTATTGTTCTTGCCATGTCTAGCTTGTATTTTGTGTATTCTTAATGGGTGTATGCTTAGATTTCCATGCCTTGCTCTGTAGTGAGTGCATCGAGCTCGTAAACATGCCTACTTGATATCTGTTTTGCATGCTCCAGTTTTTCTCTAAGTATGTGATCTGTTTATGTTTTTGCCATGTTAACATGCTTGCAATTGTATTTTCTGATCCCTTTTGGCTCAAGGTCACTAAGGTACTTTTGTTAAGCTCTTTGAGTAGCTCCATGCCATGCTTTACTTTGCCATGTTCAGGCCCTGTAGCATATAGTTTTCATGCTCCGAAGAGTGCTATCTGTTCTGAAATTCCAGACAAGTGTTAATTTCACTAAGTCTGAAATCTGTTTGCCAAATGCATTTTGCCATACTTGTTTGAACCTGTTAATGGATGAATTGGCCGTAGCTCAGTGTTCATCTTTTGTCAAGCATCATGATTGGATCCCTGCAATGTATTTTGTTGCCATTTTTGAGTGCTGTAGCATTATTATCTTATGCATTTAGATGGCTACTTGCTGTTTATCGCAGACCGGTGCCATATTTGTTTTGCTTGCCATTTCCAAACTGTGTCTCCGATTCCGGTGTTCTTTATATCGATTTCAACCGAAATCACCTCACCTTTCCAGTGGCACCCTTGGATTTCTAAGTTGAGGCCAGGTTCATTCATTCCTTGTCAAATCTTGCATATGCATCGCATACCGCATCTCGCATATCATACCATGTTCATGTGTTGGTTAGTTTACTATGTTGTGTGCTTCTTTCCGGTGTTTGCTTCTTCGGGTTGGTTCCGGTAACGTCGCGTTTGTGAGGACCCGTTCGTCTACGTCCGTTTGTCTTCTTCATGGACTCGTTCTTCTTCCTTGCGGGATTTCAGGCAAGATGATCATACCCTCGAAATCACTTCTATCTTTGCTTGCTAGTTGCTCGCTCTTTTGCTATGCCTACGCTGTGATACCTACCACTTGCTTATCATGCCTCCCATATTGTTGAACCAAGCCTCTAACCCACCTTGTACTAGCAAACCGTTGTTTGGCTATGTTACCGCTTTGCTCAGCCCCTCTTATAGTGTTGTTAGTTGCAGGTGAAGATTGAAGTTGTTCCTTGTTGGAACATGGAGATTCGTTCCTTGTTGGAAAATTGCTTAATTGTTGGTATATCACAATATCTCTTATTTAATTAATGCATCTATATACTTGGTAAAGGGTGGAAGGCTCCGCCTTATGCCTGGTGTTTTGTTCCACTCTTGCCGCCCTAGTTTCCGACATATCGGTGTTATGTTCCCTGATTTTGCGTTCCTTACGTGGTTGGGTGATAATGGGAACCCCTTGACAGTTCGCCTTGAATAAAACTCCTCTAGCATGGCCCAACATTGGTTTTACCATTCGCCACCTAGCCTTTTTCTTTCCCTTGGGTAGGCCTGCCCAAGGGTCATCTTTATTAAACCCCCGGGCCAGTGCTCCTCTGAGTGTTGGTCCAAACTGAGCGATGTCCGGAGCTACCAGGGGCAACTCTGGGCTGGCCCACCCGACGTCTGGCTCATCCGGTGTGCCCTGAGAATGAGATATGTGCAGCTCCTATCGGGATTTGTTGGCACATCTGGGTGGATTTGCTGGTCTTGTTTTACCATTGTCGAAATGTCTTGTAACCGGGATTCCGAGCCTGATCGGGTCTTCCCGCTAGAAGGAATATCCTTCGTTGACCGTGAGAGCTTGTGATGGGCTAAGTTGGGACACCCCTGTAGGGTTTTGAACTTTCAAAAGTCGTGCCCGCGGTTATGGGCAGATGGGAATTTGTTAATGTCCGGTTTTAGAAAACCTGAAGTTGACCTTAATTAAAATACATCAACCGCGTGTGTAACCGTGATGGTCTCTTTCCGGCGGAGTCCGGGAAGTCAACACGGTGTTGGAGTCATGCTTGACGTAGGTTGTTCTAGGATCACTTCTTGATCATAGTTTCTCGATCGTGCTTTGCCTTCTCTTCTCGCTCTCATTTGCGTATGTTAGCCACCATATATGCTAGTCGCTTGCTGCAGCTTCACCTCATACCTTTTGCCTTACCCATAAGCTTAAATAGTCTTGATCGCAAGGGTGCGAGATTGCTGAGTCCCCGTGGCTCACAGATACTTCCAAAACCAGCTTGCAGGTGCCGATGAGTCTGAGCAGATGGCGCAACCAAGCTCAGGAGGAGCTCGATGAAGATCTTGTCATTTGTGTTGTTCCGTTCTAGTTGATCAGTAGTGGAGCCCAGTTGGGGTCGATCGGGGACCTTGTCGCATTTGGGGTTCTTCTTTTATTTTGGTTCCGTAGTCGGACCTTGAGTGTATTTGGATGATGTAATGTTTTATTCATGTAATTGTGTGAAGTGGCGATTGTAAGCCAACTATGTATCTTTTTCCCTTATGTATTACATAGGTTGTTTGCGAAGATTACCTCACTTGCGACATTGCTTTCAATGCGATTATGCCTCTAAGTCGTGCTTCGACACGTGGGAGATATAGCCGCATCGAGGGTGTTACAATCATATTGTTGAGATTTAATGTTGGCCTTCAGATCATTGAGCTGCGAATCCTTCTCAATCAGTTCAGCCTGTGATATAAACAAACATGGAAAGGTATTATGATTATGATTATTGTTGAAGTCCCAAGCATAATACAAGTATTTTCCTTGGCACTTGGGGGGCCAATGTCTATTGCTCTTAAGATCTTTTTGAAGTCCCAAGCACAATACAAGTGTTTTCCTTGGCACTTGGTGCCTAATGCCTATTGCTCTTTTCAAAGACGAATTTATATGATGAGTCGGGTATAATGATATCATCTGGTTTACCAAGGTTATATGTTGAAGTGTTGATTTATCAATGCTGGTAAGTCCCAGTTTAACTATGCTAGTTAAACCGACCCTTGGGGGCTACGGATGCGAAGTTCATTACTGCTACTTAAAGTCCTGGCTTAACTTGATGATTTAAGCCGGCCCTTGGGGGCTACTAGTGATGTTGTTCAGTTCTTTATGACAATTGGAAAGTCTACATCATATCCAATCTTATCATATCCCATAGACTTGGCGGCTGATAGACAGGTAATTATGAAGAGAATAGTGATTGGATTACCTCATAACGTTCCTTCATCAAATTGACTAAGCCGGCTTCAAAATCACGACTATTGTAGAGACGGTTCAAAAAACTAGAGTGGATTTCTTGGGCACTGAACTGGGAGTAGTCTTCTACGTCTAGTTTCCACTTGCCTTTATCAGTAGCAGAAATTTCCTCCTTAGCATTGTGATTGGATAAGGAAGTGGGGTTACCTGGCACGGTATAACCAAGCCCAATAATGGTGACATTGTCAGCTTTATCTTCATTAGGCTTGATGGGGCTTGGTGGTTTTGAGATGACCGGTTCAACATCTATTTGATCCATGGTGACATCATCTTCCGGTGGCGGGTCATCAATGCTGGCTTCAACAATCGGATTAGAGGATTCTGGCTGTTGTTTTTCGGGCTCAAACAAGTTGGAACCGTCAGCCGGCTTGTTCAGTTTTTCCTTTTTGCTGGGTTTGGTCTGGCCACTGAGAATAAGAAATACACAGATGTCAGCATATTAATCAGGCATGAGGTTTGAATGATTGAATATACTCTTACCCAGGCACAGTCTTGAAAGTCGGGATTTGAGTTCCCATTCAGTCGCCGGAGGAGGAATGAGATGTTCCTTGATAATTTGAATCAGACGGATTAAGAGGTTGACGAAAAAGACCTGCCTTGGGGTAATCTAAGTCAGAAAGTTTTGAAACCTCCGGTCAACGTTTGCGAGGTGCTGGGGTGTTCGGTAAGACGGAAGAGAAAATTTCACCGCCACTATGTCGAGTTGTGCGGTGAGCTTCATGTTATTGTTTCTTCAAAAGAAATTTGGGATCCAAGTGAGCTAAAGGGTGAGAAAATCTTACTTTCCGGCTTGCTTGTCGGGTTTTCAGTGTTGGCAGAGAGTCTGAGCCGGAGGAAAGGATAATTACCTCTTCATCATCCGCACAGCTGGCCTCTGCATCATCCTGATAATAATCATTGTCAATAAGATGTATGAAAAATGAGCCAAGGGAATCAAGTTCTACCTCCGACTCGTCATCATCATCCTTATCATCCAAATTGAGTAATTCGGCAGCATTGGATCTCTTCTTGGCAGGCTTTTTGATAGCCTTACTCTTTGTCCAGGTTTTCTTTGGCCTCTCTGGCAAGTTCTTGGTCCAGAAGGATGAGTCGGCCTGTAAACATTGAATGAGTGTGAGTAGACATCATGTATGAAAGTTTGAGTCAAGTATGAGCTATATTCAAAACTTATAGCTAGTGGTTTATTCAGAACGCGGAAAGGGGCCAATCCAACTTTACTGCAATATTCCAATCTTTCATTCAGCAGGGTCTTTGTCATATTATTGACGTCTTCCTCAGTCATTTCAGTTTGACAGTGATGCTAATGATCCGTTAGCTTGTCGGTATATTCACACATTAAACCCGGCCGGATGCTTAGGGGCAAGACTCTCCAGGCGACCCAGCAGCGAACTAGATCAATTCCGGTCAAGCCGTTGGCCATCAAAGAATGGATCTTTTTAAAAACTGGCACATATTTCTTTCGTTCTGTTATGCTGATATAGTCCAGAAGATGGTGTCTATTACTAAGCCGGCTGGCGCGGTAACCCGGTAGGGGATTTTCTCCTTCTAGCGATGTATCTTGGCAATAAAACCAAGTCTGGTTCCAGTCTTTGGGGTGACTGGGAGGATTAGCAATTGGGAAGGTGGCTTCTTTTCGGCACTGGATAGATATGCCACCTAGTTCCAGGCTAGGTCCATCCGTAAATTCATTCTGCCAGTTCAAGTAGTAGAACTCCCTGAATAATTCTACAGTGGGCTCCTGTTCAAGGTACACCTCACAGAAAACTTGGAAGTTGCAGATGTTAGACAGAGTTTGGGCCGATATCTTATGGATGAAGTTTAAAGAATTGCAGTACATCTAGAAGAATTTTGAGTCGGGAGGACTGAAGCTCCGGACCATATGATCCATAAAAACCACTACTTCACAATTTCTTGGCTCAGGGCGAGTTTAATTACCCAGAAACCTCCAATGGATGACTTCTTTTTTTGGCTAAGACTCCAGTCTGAACGTATACATTCAAGTCTTCCTCGGTAATCCGAGAAATGACCCAATTGCAGGCGGTGACAGTCTTGACCATCTTGTGAAAAGGCCTACAAGACAAAGACACTACTGGATTAAGATCATGCTAGGGATATTTGGTTCAAAAGTAAAAGGTTATCCCATTAAGTCGGAGATGAAAAATTGAAGAGCGAAGGTATTCATATTGGCGGCTTAAAAGGGGACTAATGGTACCTACCGGTTTAAGGATTCTGCTGTTAGGCCAGGCAAAGTTCAAAAGTCAAGATGTATCTTACAGGATCAAATTATGAGAAGGAAAGCATGGTTAAACCGAAGAAGCAATACAAGTTATGAAGCGTGGATCACAGTATAAGCCACCATGGCAATTTTTGGTACTTCATATCTATCACATGGAAAATTTGCTAAGTGGTGGGCAAACAGATTTTGCAAACTGAACTTATAATTTTGGATCTATAGTAGTTCAGAAAAGCGGTAAAATTCTAACCTAAGGTGGCGGTAGTGGAAAAGTATGGGTGCTCAGATGAGATCTTTTATGAAGAGATGCTATTCTAATGATAAAAACAAGTGCTAAAACTACTGCCGCGCAAGGTTATAACCTATCCAGATTAAAAGCTACTGGAGTGGAAGGAAGCGATGAAGAACAGCAAGGACACCGATGAACTATCCAAACCCTAAACGCAGATTTGAGATGGGAAGAAAGGTGCACTTATAGAAGGTGAGGAGCAGTGGTGGTGCGCTGGAGTTTTCTGATCCAAGTCAGGTTGATGCAGCAGCCTAGGTCGGTACAGTAGTCAAAGGTCGTGGTGGCGGAGCTCGAGCGGCAGAGGAGATGCAAGGAAGACGAAGGAAGGGGTGAAAATGATAAAGACCCCTGTCCCTATTTATAAGGGGGCGGATACAAGGCATCTGCGGGAATTGAGGAGGCCGAAACCATCATGTGGCCATATGGACGCCTCGATTCTCAATACGTTTATTAAGATAAAGATCAATTAAGATGTTTTGGGCCACGTGCGAAGTGACGTTATGGCGGTTTAAGAAAATTCTGTGAGCTGACGTCATGGCGGTTTACAACAAGATTTATCAAATAAGGCGATGCAAGATTTTTGACAGGTCAGGTATTGAAGATTGATGTGAACAAGTTCAAATCAACCTCGGGCCTAATGTTGGGGATATAACTACTAGGTATGAACCGCTCAGGAGGGGGCAGGTCATACCACTGGTGGATCACCAATGAAGATGGCGGATCATACGAGCCTGTTGACAGCCCAAGGCCAATGGCGACTTGAGGCCCAAGAGGATGAACCGCCATATGTGTATGACTTGTTTTGTAAGGCAAGCGTAATTAGTCACCGAGCCGGACATGTTCTGTATGAGTTGGCCGGGACTCCGTGAGCCGCCGGGCGTCAACCTGTGTATATAAAGGGATGACCCGGCGGCGGTTTAGGGCAAGAAACAAGAGATCGAGAACTAGGTCAAGCGTATTCACTCCCTGGTAATCGAAACCCAATCAATCCAATCCCAACTTGAGTAGGCCTTGTATCCTCCATCACAAGGGGCCGAACTAGTATAAACCCTCTATGTCCTTTGTCCCGATTAACCCATTTATGCTAACCTAGTTGCGATGGCTCCATGACTAAGTCCTTCTTCTAGGACATCTGCCGTGACAATTCCACGACATCGTGGTAAAAAATTTGTCGCATTTAGGGCAAGTTTGGGTATAAGCTTCTCACAAACCAGAGCTTCTCGCAACAAGCATGATGGTTTTGGTAGGGAACGTGCCACCTTTGGGGATGAAACAATATATGTTGCCTCTTATTGCTTTCAAAAAATTTCGAGTTCCAACATAGAACAACAGGAGTGTTGTGTTTAATTTTCGATTTTTTCGGGGTTCGTTTGGACATTTTTATACATTAACTCGGTTTTCCAGGCATTTTATGTGCATAATTCAAATTTGAACTAAATGCACATTCTCAAGTGCATATAAACTGGTTGAAAAATCAAATATGTGTCCTTGGTTGCATTCTTAGGTCCCATGCAAGAAATGGGAATGAATTTCAAACACCCTGCCACCGTCACTTGGCCGCAAACATTGAGATACCTGGTTTTTAAATTCTAGTGAATCCAAAACTCGTCTGAAATTCATGAAACTTGGCATTCTATCATGGAGAGGCATCAACATGTCATGGTAAAATTTTGGTCCCATTTGGCGCAGGTTTGGGTATAAGATTCTCACAAACCAGAGCTTCTCACAACAAGCGTGATGGTTTCGGTAGGGAACGTGCCACCTTTGAGGACGAAACAATATCCGTTGCCTCTTATTGCTTTAAAAAAAATCGAGTGTCAACATAGAACAACAGGAGTGTTGTGTTTAATTTTTGAATTTCTCGGGGTTCGTTTGGTCATTTTTGTACATTAATGCTACCTCTTGAGCACTGCGTTTGTTTTCCCTTGAAGAGGAAAGGGTGATGCAGTAAAGTAGCGTAAGTATTTCTCTCAGTTTTTGAGAACCAAGGTATCGATCCAGTAGGAGACTACATGCAAGTCCCTCGTACCTACACAAACAAATAAGAACCTCGCAACCAACGCGATAAAGGGGTTGTCAATCCCTTCACGGTCACTTACGAGAGTGAGATCTGATAGAGATATTAATAATAAGATAATTATTTTTGGTATTTTTATGATATAGATTTAAAGTAAAGATTGCAAAATAAAATAGACTGGAAACTTGTATGATAAAAGATAGACCAGGGGCCATAGGTTTGACTAGTGGCTTCTCTCAAGATAGCAGAAGTATTACGGTGGGTGAACAAATTATTGTCGAGCAATTAATAGAAAAGTGCATAATTATGAGAATATCTTGGCATGATTATGTATATAGGCATCACGTCTGCGACAAGTAGACCGAAACGATTCTACATCTACTAATATTACTCCACACATCGACCGCTATCTAGCATGCATCTAGACTCTTAAGTTCATAAGAACAGGGTAACACATTAGGCAACATGACATGATGTAGAGGGATAAACTCAAGTAATATGATATAAACCCCATCTTTTTATCCTCGATGGCAACAATAAAATATGTGCCTTGGTGCCCCTGCTGTCACTGGGAAAGGACACCGCAAGATTGAACCCAAAGCTAAGCACTTCTCCCATTGCAAGAAAGATCAATCTAGTAGGCCAAACCAAACTGATAATTCGAAGAGACTTGCAAAGATAACCAATCATACATAAAATATTTCAAAGAAGAATCAAATATTGTTCATAGATAAACTTGATCATAAACCCACAAATCATCGGATCTTGACAAACACACCGCAAAAAGAGTTACATCAAATAGATCTCCAAGAAGATCGAGGAGAACTTTGTATTGAGATCCAGAGAGAGAGAAGAAGCCATCTAGCTAATAACTATGGACCTGAAGGTCTAAGGTAAACTACTCACACATCATCGAAGAGGCTATGGTGTTGATGTAGAAGCCCTCCATGATTGATTCCCCCTCCGGTGGAGCTCCGGAAAAGGCCCCAAGATGGCATCTCTTGGGTACAGAAGGTTGCGGCGGTGGAAATAGGGTTTCGTGGTGCTCCTGGATGTTTTTGGGGTATATGGATATATATAGGAGGAAGAAGTAGGTCGGTGGAGCTACGAGGGGCCCACGAGGGTGGGGGCGCGCCCAGGGGGTAGGCACGCCCCCCTGCCTCGTGGCCTCCTTGTTGATTTCTTGATGTCCACTCCATGTCCCCTGGATCATGTTTGTTCCAAAAATAACTCTCCCGAAGGTTTCATTCCATTTGGATTCCGTTTGATATTCCTTTTCTGCGAAACACTGAAATAGGCAAAAGACTACAATTTGCACTGGGCCTTGGGTTAGTACGTTAGTCACAAAAATAATATAAAAGTGTATAAATAAGCCCATTAACATCCAAAACAAATAATATAATAGCATGGAACAATAAAAAATTATAGATATGTTGGAGACGTATCAAGCATCCCCAAGCTTAATTCCTGCTCGTCCTCGAGTAGGTAAATGATAAAAAACAGAATTTTTGATGTGGAATGGTACCTAGCATAATTCTCAATGTAACTTTCTTTATTGTGGCATGAATATTCAGATCATAAAGATTCAAGACAGAAGTTAATATTGACATAAAAGTAATAATACTTCAAGCGTACTAACTAAGCAATCATGTCTTCTCAAAATAACATGGCAAAAGAAAGTTCATCCCTACAAAATCATATAGTTTGGTCATGCTCCATTTTCGTCACAGAAGAATGCTCTCATCATGCACAACCCCGATGACAAGCCAAGCAATTGTTTCATACTTTAGTAATCTCAAACTTTTTTCAACTCTCACGCAATACATGAGCATGAGCCATGGATACAACACTATGGGTGGAATAGAATAATGATAGGGGGTTATGTGGACAAGACAAAAAAGGAGAAAGTCTCACATTGACGTGGCTAATCAACGGGCTAGGGAGATGCCCGTCAATTGATGTCAATGCAAGGAGTAGGGATTTTCATGCAACGGATGCACTAGAGCTATAAAATGTATGAAAGCTCAACAAAACAAACTAAGTGGGTGTGCATCCAACTTGCTTACTCACGAAGACCTAGGGCATTTGAGGAAGCCCATTGTTGGAATATACAAGCCAAGTTCTATAATGAAAAATTTCCACTAGAATATGAAAGTGACAAAACAAGAGACTCTCTATCATAAAGATTGTGACAGCCTGATTTTTTCCCCTCCTTTATTTGCCTGATTTTCAGTTGGATTGATTTTGAATTTGGAGTTTTTGAATCCTTTCATATGGACTTAAACACTTGGGTACCCCTTGGCTTTCACCCAAGTGTCCCATTTCCCTCTCTAACCATGATTCCCCCTCTGGTTCATCTCAAAATAATATTTGGAATATTTTCCTTAATGAAAAATATTCATTTCCCTCTCTTAAACCCTAGCTAGATCAATGTGCTCCAAAGCAACCCCAAATTTTCTTGCCCACAAAAATCTGAGAAAATTCACAAATATTCTTGGAACCCTAGGGCACCTTCCTGAGCAAAAATATTGCATGACTTTTTGGAATATTTTTGCTATAGAAAATATTTTCTGTTCTGGACAGAAATGGTAGTTTCTACAGTAACTACCATTTCACTTGCTCCTTTGGGGCTGTTTTTTATTGTGCATCATCACCTTAGTAGATGATTCCTACCCTCCAAAACTCAGCTCCCAACTCCCAGCTGTTTGACCACAGTAAGCTCGCAAAGTTACTGATCAGAAACTTACTAGGCTTGTGAAATATTTTCTACTCCGTCTGGATTCAAACCAAAGTGTTCTAATATTCAAAACTACCACGTACAACATGCCAGACATGAAGTTTCGGCTTAGGTCGGCATGAGTTCAGAGTTCACGCGGTGACCGCGTTCGTCCAGGCATGCTGGCATGCGGCCGACGCGCTCTGCGACGCGCCTGAGCCTCTATTGATCGCGTGCTCGCTTCCCGCCTGCCTAAGCGTGCCAAAACTCACCACCATCTTCGTCTTAGCCCAATTAACTCTCCCATGGCACTCGCCGACGCCGGAGCTCGCCGCAGCGAGCATGTGCATGGTCCGGCCAACGAAACAGTGCGGTGCGCACTGTGCTTGTCTCACCCCAGTGCACATGTGCTCGTCCCCGTTCGCCCATAGTCCCTGCGTGAGCTCCATCTCCTTCTCCCTCTCTCACTGACGCCGCTCATCGCCGGGCGCCGTGTCTAGGTGTCCACCGGCGGATCCCGAACCCCCCTCGATGCTCGGCTATAAATAGAGCCCTCCCCCATCCTCCTCGAGCATCATCCACCACTCTCGAACACTCCACAACCTAGTAGAAGACCGTAGCCCGGCCGGGCAGGCCGCGGGCCACCGTCCTCGAGCTCGCACTGGCGATCCCCTCAGGTCGTTCCCGTAGCTCCGGCCCCTCCCAGGCCTGGGCAACCCTTCCAGGGCCTCCGCCACTCTGTGGTGGTGCCATTCCGCCCGGTTGGAACCCCTGGAGTCGCCTCTGCTCGCCGCCGTCTTCGTCTCCAGCGAGCTCTACTTCCTGTCTCCACTAGAGAGGAAGATTCTGACGTCGTCCGACCACCCCTAGCTACTCTACGGGTACGTGCAGCTGTGCCTCAGTCTCCTCTCTCGATCCCTCCCTCTCGTTTTTGCCAAGGAGCCCTCGTCACCGGCGTTTGCTCTAGCGAAGTCGCGCTGCCCCCTGTCTCATTTCCCCTCTCCCCCTCATCTGACTAGCGGGGCCTGCTAGTCAGCCACTCAGTACGCGCGCGAAGCGGTACGAGTGGTGGCGCCCCGAGGCTTTACGCCTTCGATGTCACCCCCACTCCAGTCTGTTTTATTTAAATTTAAATTTCATTTATATCCAGAGAGCTTCAAACCGCTATAAAATTTTCAACCATAAGTCCAAATGAATTGATTCGTTTTGCATTGTGTTCTTTGCAAAGCAATCTAGCAGCTCACCAAAAATGGGATTTTCCCCTGCTGCCTAGATTTTTTGGTGAATTTCAGAAGGGTTCTTGATGATTTCGTTTTGTGTTTGTAATTGTTTCTAGAGCAGTGAGGCTTGTCATGAGGATCACCAGGAGGCTTGTGAACCTCATCTACACTAAGGCAAGCCACAACAACATTTTCATGGTGCCATTGCAATATTTTTGATTTTACAATTTAAATGAAATATTTAATCCATGCATATAGATCATTATTGTGTTATTCATATTCTGTTAAGTGCTAGTCCAAGTTAGTATGCTTGTGTTATAGAAAGTTTAGAGCCAACTAAGTTGATAAAGATACTAGAATTTATTTTTGCTATGGTAGAAATAATATGGTTATGGATATAAGTAATTAATTGAAGTTATTTTCTTGCATGAGAATAATGATAAAACTTGTTAGAAAAGATTCTGTTTAATGTGAGGTTTAATCTTGACCAGAGGAGTGTCAAGAGTTGTTGTTGGTTAGGCTTAGTGCACATATAGTTGACTCAGTCTTTTCCAGTATTATGTGATGCATATGTTATTGTTGCACTTCATGGCATACTATGACACCGGTTATTTTCAATTTAAATTGAACCTGATAATAATACAACTTGAATATATTGTTGACCGGGTCATGGTGCCACTGAATCGAGTTTTTCCTAGTGCAACCACATTTGCCTGTATGGGACGGCCTTTATTCGGTCCTTTGTCATGCCTCTGGTCGGTGCCTCCAACGAGGGAAGGTTATGGGCGTGCGGTACCCTGGCCTGATAAACAGACATAACCTTGTGTGCATGTTGTTGATATTTTTGGTACTGGTCCCGTGAGGGACGATCCCCGTGAGGGACGTTTGGCCACGACGGTGGTCGTTGTGTCTTTGGTAGACACGGAGCCACCCAGGACTAGCCCAGTTGGGAGTGGGTCGGAGTGGCCGAGAGAGTGTCATGGCAATGGAGTGATTTCTTCGGAATGCCGTTAGTCCACCCGAATGGGAGTACGAGGCCATGTGTTCCGTGGTGTGGGGACAGTGCGCTACCTCTGCAGAGTGTATTAATCTATCGATAGTTGAGTCCACGGTTACGGACACGCTCGAAAGTAGGTCACACCATGGGTCAACATTTAATAAAATTTGCACACTAAGTTATGAACTCTGCACTATTGATGATGGCGGGAAGGCCATCGGGTTGGACAGAATCAAGTGTTGGTCGTGGTTGTCATCGCTGAAAGGATCATTGTTTTAGACCTAGTAAGGGTCGTGGTTGTGATCGCCGGAAGGATCATTGTTTTAGACCTAGGATGGATCGTGGTTGTGATCGCTGGAAGGATCATTGTTTTATGCCTAGTATGGGTCGTGGTTGTGATCGCCGGAAGGATCACGAGATATTCCTGGTTAAGATGTTGAGGTTGGTATGGTGGTGATCCGAGAAGTGATCACCGTTGGTAAGAGGAATTTTCCTCACAAGGATATGATCACACCATGTTGGATATATTGCTGCATTATTAATAACTGGTTAAATATCATGATATTGTTTTTCATTATGTTTATGTCTGTTGTGAGCTTTCAAGTACATTCAATGTACTGACCTGGCGTGTCATGCCAGATTTCAGGAAAAGCCTTGTTGGAGAGGAGTGCTGTCCGAGTCTAGATCGTGTCCACATCAGTGTCCCTGTGCTATGGAGCTTCCGCTATGATGTTGTTCCACTGCCGCGTAGTTGTTATGATTGAGGCATTTATGTTCACTAAATAATGTACATATTGTTCAGTCGCCCCGTGCGTGCCGCTTGGCTTCGCTACCTGTTGTAATGTAAACTTTGATCCGTTGGCATCAATAAAGCGGTTGTTTTCTGTACCAAGATGTTGTGTGTTGCCAGAAGACATGGTCTGTGGGCTGGCAATGCATGGTAAACCGGTTGCTCTGAGCCGGGGTGCCACAACACTTGGTATCAGAGCCGCGCTGACTGTAGACCATGCTAGACTACGACGTGTTGACTGGACGATAGATACGAGTTTACGTTGAGTGTCGGTAGCATTGGTAGCTGGTTGTTGCATTGCATATACTTGTCTTATTTTTATGCTAACCTACTAATGGTTGTGAGTGTATATGGCTCCGGTGCCGTATCCATGCCAGTTGCAGCTGATGCCGTACACGTCGCCGCATCTTCTTCATAATGTGTGGCGTCGGTTGTACCCCCTCGATGACGATCCAATTTATCATGTGTACCGGGAGCGTCTAGCTGACTCAGTGTACGAGTATCACACAGTGGTTACTCTGCGCACCAGTTCAGACTCCAGCACTTACACTCGTACCTCTCAGAGCGGTTACGCTTCTACCGCTTCCCAGGCTGTCCATTTTTCTACATTCGAGGTCCTTGTTGAGCTTTGTTACAACGAGGTCCGGATGCAGAACCACCCAGGTTTATACTACTATCCTTCTCGGCATGACAATGGTCGTGTACGCTTCCCTATCATTGATCCGGAGTTTAATAGTTTTGCTAGCCATCTTGCTCGTTACATCACCGCTAGCTATCTTATGATCCACGAGCTGGCTCGGGAGCTGACTCATGCCCGTACTGCTTTAGCATCTGCTCTAGTCTCTACTAGATCTGCCACTACCCCATCCTTCTTGGAATTTTCTCCTTATATTCCAGTCAGTTCTAGTTCCCCTATTTCACCGGTTACACCTCCGAGTAGCTCGGGCGCCTCGACCATGAATCCTCTCGGTGCTCCTGCTAAGTGGGTTTCACTTCTCACTACTCCTCTAACCCCGATGCTTCACCCTGCACCTGCCCCTAAGGGAGAGCCCTCGAGACAGTGTCGCCGTGTTACCTTTAACCCGGAGGTCTCAGTTAACCACGTCAGTTCAGGATCTAAGTCAGGAGAGGACCCCGCAGCACCAGCAGAGCAGTAGAGTTTCTGAGTATTCGCAGTCGTCCGGATGATGTACGAGTGTAGTCGTACGAGTCATGAGGTTTCTTTTCATGTATGAGGGTAGTTGAACCTGGCATGTTATGTATCTTTCATCTATAAGTCTATGTATAATTATGTTGGAACTCTATTTCTTTTGCCGTGTTTTATTCGTATTTTCGGTTTTTCTCGGGATTTTGTTGCTGGCCTTTCCCCAATCTATTTTGAATGTTTCTCATCTCGGTTGCGTTGTCTTGGGAAATATTACTATAGGATGCCGCGGGGAGGCAGCAGTAGCAACATTCGCGAGGGTACTCCTGTTCGTCGTTCCGCACGATAGGCAGGACACTCCCCCGAGCCGTACGTTCCACCACCGCCTCCACCGCCAAATCCGCCCTCCACCGAGCAAATACTACGTATGTTTGAGGAAAGACAGAATAATGATCTGATTGAAATTTTAAAGAGTGTGAAAGCTATTGTTGGGCAGAATGGAAATCAGAATGGTCATCACTCAAAGTTGTCTGATTTTCAAAGGACCAAGCCTCCCAGTTTCAGTCAGGTTATTGACCCCTTGGAAGCAGATGATTGGTTGCGAACCATTGAAAGGAAACTTGAGATTGCTCATACTGAAGAAGGTGATAAAGTTCCATTTGCAACTCATTATCTTGAAGGCGCTGCTGCCATATGGTGGGAAAATATAAAAGCCATGTGGCTTGCTGACGTGGAAATCACCTGGTCGAAATTCACATAGTAGTTCCGGAAATATCATATCCCTATTGGAATTATGAAGACTAAGCAGCAAGAATTTATCGCACTCATCCAAGGACATCAGTTTGTGGGTGAATATTTGCAAAAATTCAATCATTTGTCATGTTACTCCCTTCATGACGTGGCCACTGAAGAAAGAAAGATTGACAGGTTTCTTGGTGGATTAAACCTGCAAATCCGGTGTACTCTCAGCATGTTTGATTTCCCAGATTTTCAAACTCTGGTGAACAAAGCTTTCATTGCGGAAAGGGAGCACAAGCTCGTGTCAGGCAACAGGCCTATCAACAACGATCACAAGCGCAAGTTTGAGCCAAAGAAGGATGGACAACTCGTACAAAAGGCTCGTACCTGGCAGCAGACTCAGGTGGAATACAAGCCCAACTGGCAACAAAATGTTAACAAAACCACCACCCAAGTCAAGAATGTCGTTCCCAACCCAGTGCACAAGGAGCGCTAGCGCATCAATGCTTGCTTCAGTTGTGCGCAAACCGGACATTATGCCAAACAGTGTCCCAAGAACAGCAAGGCGAATGCTCTATACAGGCCACAAGTCAACTTTATGGAATCATGCCTGGACCAGCACCACATCATTGGGCACGTTCATCACCTCTCCGTAGATGAAGCCCAAGAAAACCCCGAAGTCGTCATTGGAATGTTTCCTACTAGCAACATACCTGCAGTAATTTTATTTGACTCTGGGGCTTCCCACTCTTTTATCTCTCGGAGTTTTGTTGCCCAAAACAAATTTCCTTGTTCGCTTTTGGGCAAGAATATGCTGGTACAAACCCCGGGATCCTTAATCAGGAGCAATCTGGTCTGCCATAATCTGGAAATCAAGATCAACGAAGTCTGCTTTTCAACTTCTTTGATACTTATTGAGTCTGCTCAACTAGATGTTATCTTGGGTATGAATTGGCTGGCTCAATACCAAGTATGCATAAATTGCGCAACCCGAGAGGTCACTTTGACCAGTCAGGAGGGGCAGGCTACCAAATTCTATGCTCGCAGAAGCATACCCAAGAAAGAAATGGTCTTCACCGTTGTGGCTGAATTGGAATTAATTCCTGTGGTCAGTGAGTTTCCCGATGTGTTTCCAGAAGAGCTGCCAGGCATGCCAACTGATCGAGAGCTTGAGTTTGCAATAAATCTTGTTCCTGGAACCGCACCATTATACAAGAAGTATTACCGGATGCCCTCATTAGAATTAGTGGAGCTAAAGAAATAGCTTGATGAAATGCTCCAGAAAGGATATATCCGTCCCAGCTCTTCACCATGGGGATCACCTGCTATCTTCGTGGACAAAAAGGATGGCAGCCTCCGCATGTGTGTGGATTACCGTCAGCTGAACGATATGACCATCAAAAATAAATATCCGCTGCCAAGGATTGATGACTTGTTTGATCAACTCAGTGGGGCCAAAGTATTCTCCAAGGTTGATTTATGGACTGGATATCATCAGCTCAAGATTAAAAAGGAGGATATTCCTAAGACCGCCTTTACCACTCGGTACGGTCTTTATGAATATACAGTGATGTCTTTTGGTCTCACAAACGCCCCTACTTTATTCATGCATATGATGAACAAGGTATTCATGGACTTCCTCGATAAGTTCGTGGTAGTCTTCATTGATGACATACTTATTTACTGAAGGAGTGAAGAAGATCACAAGGAACACCTCCGAGCAGTGTTACAACGACTCCGCGACCATCAGCTATACGCCAAATTCAGTAAATGCAAATTTTGGCTTAAGCAGGTTGGGTTCCTTGGACATGTGCTATCCGCCGAAGGTATAGCTGTGGACCCAAGCAAAGTAAAGGATGTGCTCGATTGGTTGCCACCCACAACCGTATCACAGATCCGGAGTTTTCTTGGATTAGCCGGGTATTACCGTCGTTTCATTGAAGGGTTTTCCAAGATTGCTAAACCCATGATGGAGATGCTCAAAAAGGATAAGAAGTTTCAATGGACTAATGACTGTGAGAATTTTTTTAATGAGCTAAAGATACGGCTGATGGCCGCACCGGTGTTAACTCTTCCAGATATCTACTGCAGTTTTGATGTGTACTGCGACGCCTCCAGACAAGGACTTGGATGCGTACTTGTGCAATACGGCAAGGTAGTAGCTTATGCATTGCGACAGCTATGACCCCACTAGGGAAATTATCCCACTCATGATCTGGAATTGGCCGTGGTGGTTCATGCTCTAAAAATTTGGAGACACTATCTCATCGGGAAGAGGTGCCAAATTTTTACCGATCACAAAAGTCTCAAGCATATATTTACTCAGCCAGATTTAAATCTCTGTCAACGAAGGTGGCTTCAGTTAGTCAAGGACTATGATCTTGGAATAAATTACCACCCGGGTAAGGCCAACATGGTCGCCGATGCACTCAGTCAAAAGCCTGTCAGCCTGAATGTCATATCGGAATCCTTGCCTCCTGAACTTTAAGAGGAGATTGCTCAGATCAACCTGGCCATAGTTGATGCTGGCCTTGCTAATATTTTGGAAGTCGCTCCCACCCTTGAAGAAGAGACCCGCAAGGCATAGCCAGAGGACACGGTTCTGCAGAAACGTGCGAAGAATGTGGTAGCAGGACAGACTTCAGATTTCTCAAAGGATCAATTCGGTACTCTTCGATTCCGTGGAAGAATTTGTGTACCAAATCAGGCGGATATAAAGTAGAAGATCCTATCGGAAGCACATGAATCTTCGTATTCTATTCACCCTAGAGGTACGAGAATGTATGAAGATCCGCGACAAGTATTTTGGTGGGATGGGATGAAGAAAGACATTGCTTATTTTGTAGCCTGTTGCGACATATGCAACAAGGTAAAGGCAGACCATTAGAAGCCAGCCGGACTTCTCCAACCCCTGCCAGTCTCACAATGGAAATGGGATGATGTCTGCATGGATTTGATCACGGGACTGCCCAAGACTCCGTGGGGCAATCATGCAATATGGGTCATAGTGGACACTTAACCAAGGTTACTCACTTTATCCCGATCAGAACCACATATCGAGCAGATCAACTTGCACAATTGTATGTATCCAGGATAGTCAGTCTGTATGGAGTACCCCGAACCATCACCTCTGACCGAGGTTCACTTTTTACCTCTGCTTTTTGGTCATGTCTCCATCAAGCCTTGGGTACAACACTGAAATACAGTACCTTTTATCATCCCCAGACCGATGGCCAGACAGAGCGGGTGAACCAAATACTCAAAGATATGATGTGATCCTATGCTTTGACCGAAGGATCTAAATGGGAAGACTGTCTGCCATATGCCGAGTTCTCTTATAACAACAGCTTCTAGACCAGTCTAAAGATGTCACCATATGAGGCTTTGTATGGCCGTAAGTGCCACACTCCTTTAAATTGGTCTCAAACCAGAGATAGCCATATTTTCAGGACAGATCTGATGATGGAAGCTGAGAAACAAGTTTGGGAAATCAGAGACAGATTGCAATTGGCCAAATCTCGATAGAAGAGTTATTATGATGCAAAGCACCGACAGATCAGTTTTGAACCCGGAGAATAGGTATACCTCTGAGTCACTCCTATGAAAGGAGTCAAGATATTTCAGACTGGTGGAAAGCTGCCACCCCAATTTATTGGTCCATTTCCAGTAATGTCACGAGTGGGTACTGTTGCATATCAGTTGGAACTACCCCCTGAATTGTCGGACGTGCACAACGTGTTTCACGTTTCACAGTTGAGGCGATGCATATCGCTGCCTGAGAAAAATACTGCTATGACTGAGCTAGAGTTGGCAAAGGACTTAACATATGAAGAGAGGCCGGTTAAAATTTTGGATCAGATGGAAAGGGTCACACGAAGTAAGAAGGTTCTACAAGGTTCAGTGGGAGCATCACACAGAGTCAGAATCCACGTGGGAACGGGAAGAGTTTCTCAAGACACATTATACAGAATGGTTTTCCCAAGCAACCGAATCTCGAGGATGAGAATCAATCTAAGTGGGGGAGGTTTGTGACAGCCTGATTTTTGCCCTCCTTTATTTGCCTGATTTTCAGTTGGATTGATTTTGAATTTGGAGTTTTTGAATCCTTTCATATGGACTTAAACACTTGGGTACCCCTTGGCTTTCACCCAAATGAATCCTTCCAAACCTCGCCACCATCTTCGTCTTATCCCCATTAACTCTCCCCTGGCACTCGCCGACGCCGGAGCTCACCGCACCGAGCACGGGCACGGTCCGGCCAATGAAACAGTGCGGTGCGAACTATGCTCGTCGTCACCCTAGTGCCCTTGTTCTCGTCCCTGTTAGCCTACAGTCCCCACGTGAGCTCCGTCTCCTTCTTCCTCTCTCACTAACGCTGCTCGTTGCTGGGCGCCGTGTCCAGGTGTCCACCGGCAGAGCCCGAACCCCCCTCGACACTCGGCTATAAATAGAGCCCTCCCCCAGCCTCCTCGAGCATCATCCACCACTCTCAAACACTCCACAACCTAGTAGAATACCGTAGCCTGGCCGGGCAGGCCGCGGGCCGCCATTCCCGAGCTCGTGCTCGGCGGCGATCCTCTCAGGTCGTTCCAGTAGCTCCGTCCCCTCCCAGGCCTGGGCAACCCTTCCAGGGCCTCCGCCACTCTGTGGAGGTGCCGTTCCGCCCGGTTGCAACCCCTAGAGTCGCATTTGCTCGCCATCATCTTCGTCTCCAGCGAGCTCTGCTTCCTGTCTCCGCTAGAGAGGAAGATTTCGAAGATGTCCGACCACCCCTAGCTACTCTACGGGTACGGGCAGGTGCGCCTCAGTCTCCTCTCTCGATCCCTCCCGCTCATTTTGGCCAAGGATCCCTCGTCGTCGGCGTTTGCTCCAGCGAAGCCATGCCGCCCCTGTCTCGTTTCCCCTCTCCCTCTCATCTGACTAGCGGGCCCGCTAGTCAGCCACTCAGTACGCGCGCGAAGCGGTACGAGTGGTGGCGCCCCGAGGCTTTACGCCTTCTATGTCACCCCCCTCCAGTCTGTTTTGTTTAAATTTAAATTTCATTTATATCCAGAGAGCTTCAAACAGCTATAACTTTTCAACCATAAGTCCAAATAAATTGATTCTTTTTGTATTGTGTTCTTTGCAAAGAAATCTAGCAGCTCACCAAAAATGGGATTTTTCCCTGCTGCCTAGTTTTTCTGGTGAATTTCAGAAGGGTTCTTGATGATTTCTTTTTGTGTTTGTAGTTGTTTTCAGAGCAGTGAGGCTTGTCTTGAGGATCACCAGGAGGCTTGTGAACCTCATCTGCACTAAGGCAAGCCACATCAACATTTTCATGGTGCCATCGCAATATTTGTGATTTCCTACTTGAATGAATAATTTAATCCATGCATATAGATCATTATTGTGTTATTCATATTCTGTTAAGTGCTAGTCCAAGTTAATATGCTTGTGTTATAGAAAGTTTAGAGCCAACTATGTTGATAAAGAGACTAGAATTTATTTTTGCTATGGTAGAAATAATATGGTTATGGATATAAGTAATTAATTGAAGTTATTTTCTTGCATGAGAATAATGATAAAACTTGTTAGAAAAGATTATGTTTAATGTGAGGTTTAATCTTGACCAGAGGAGTGTCAAGAGTTGTTGTTGGTTATGCTTAGTGTGGATATAGTTGACTTAGTCTTTTCCGGTATTATGTGATGCATATGTTATTGTTGCACTTCATGGCATACTATGACACCGGTTATTTTCAATTTAAGTTGAACCTGATAATAATACAACTTGAATATATCGTTGACCGGGTCATGGTGCCACCGAATCGAGTTTTTCCCAGTGCAACCACATTTGCCTGTATGGGAAGGCCTTTATTCGGTCTGTTGTCATGCCTCTGGTCGGTGCCTCCAACGAGGGAAGGTTATGGGCGTGCGGTACCCTAGCCCGGTAAGCAAACATAACCTTGTGTGCCCGTTGTTGATATTTTTGGTACCGGTCCCCGTGAGGGACGGTCCTCGTGAGGGATGTTTGGCCACGACGGTGGTTGTTGTGTCTTTGGTAGACACGGGGCCACCCAGGACTAGCCCAGTTGGGAGTGGGTTGGAATGGCCGAGAGAGTGTCATGGCAATGGAGTGATTTCGTCAAAATGCCAATGGTCCACCCGAATGGGAGTACGAGGCCATGGGTTCCATGGTGTGGGTACAGTGCGCTGCCTCTGCAGAGTGTATTAAACTATCGATAGCCGACTTCACGGTTACGGACACCCTCGAAAGTAGGTCACATCATGGGTCAACATTTAATAAAATTTGCACACTAAGTTATGAACTCTGCACTGCTGATGATGGCGGGAAGGCCATCGGGTTGGACAAGATCAAGTGTTCGGCGTGGTTGTGATCGCCGAATGGATCATTGTTTTAGACCTAGTATGGGTCATGGTTGTGATCGCCGGAAGGATCATTGTTTTAGACCTAGGATGGGTCGTGGTTGTGATCGCCGGAAGGATCATTGTTTTAGGCCTAGTATGGGTCGTGGTTGTGATCGCCGAAAGGATCACGAGATATTCCTGGTTAAAATGTTGAGGTTGGTACGGTGGTGATCCAAGAAGTGATCACTGTTGGTGATCCAAGAAGTGATCACGATATATTGTTGCATTATTAATAATTGGTTAAATATCATGATATTGTTTGTCATTATGTTTATGTCTATTGTGAGCTTGCAACACTAGTGCAGAACCGGGATATAGCACCGGTTCGTAAGGCCCTTTAGTGCCGGTTCGGTAACCGGCACTAAAGTGTGGGGACTAAAGGTCCCCCCCTTTAGTACCGGTTCCGCATGAACCGGCGCTAAAGGGCAACCACATGGCACGAGCCATTTCCGGGGGCACGTAGGACATTAGTACCAGTTGGTAACACCAACCGGTACTAAATGTTTGGGCGTGTTTTGGTTTTATTTTTTACTTTTACTTTAATTTTGTGTTTTCAATTTAATTTAGTGATTGTTTTATATTGTAATGATTTGTTAAATCATTAGGTGAAAGTACCGCAGATTAGTTTGACTGTATGCATGTGGATCCTAGCTAAGTCATCAAGTATATGCCATATCCATATTATATATACTTGATCACCTAATTAAGTGATCGAGGTAATATGGATATGGCATATACTTGATCACTTAGCTAGAATCCATCCAGTTGAAACTAATCTGCGGTTTCTTTCATAAATGATATAATAACTCATCATCATCATCATCATATTAATATAAAAACTCTTGCATCATATATATCATCACCAACAACAGTTTTCATAGCTAGCTAAAAATCATCATATAATAGTCATCTCATTACCACTACTTAATCATCATATAGTCATTACCGCTATCTAATCACCACCAACACTAGCTTAAAGAAGAAACATTCACTTGTACCAGAAGCAAAGATATCATCGAGTTCAACATGGTAATGATATTATAAGAGTTCATAACACCACAAAAGAAAATCACTCTTTGAGATTAAGTTCAGGACGAAGAACACGGACATGAGAGTACAAGTACTAAGAGCATGAACTAGCTAATCACTCCTGCTGCTCTCTCTCAGGTAAAATAGCATAGAACATGTATAGCTTTCCTGATTCATCGTATTGGAGCATGCAGATGAACCTGTCTCCTAATCATGGGTTGGGCTTCTGATTGCTGCCCCCTAGTACTTTTCTGCGATCGTTCACAATTTTTCTCCAGTCTTTTACTATTAAGCATTCCTCGCTATTAGAAAACCTGAATGCACTAAAGTGCATTGTAGGATATCTTGGCTGTAAGCTAACAATATTCAATGTACCTTTAGTCTCGATCCAATCAGGCACAACATTCATCGGGAGTCCCTGTTGAAGAACATTGTATAGTAACATACTTAGCAATGAAGTTTAGCTTAAAAAATAATGTATGCAAAAGATGCACTAAGGAGAAATAGTAGAAATCTTACCATCTTTCATAAATATATCTGACCGTAGTTCAGTACGAACACTATTGGTCGCACGTTTTGAGTACTAACATTTGTAAGTGCAGGAAATTTTTTTGTCTTGACAACATCAAGATCCTCAAGCCATGAAACATAATGACTTGTCTCCTCGCAGTTTAGTTCAGCCCCGGGAGAGTGGACGGTCCTGTCTACCAAGAGTCAGACATGTTTGCTTGATTGGAAATAAGTTGTCAATATAAATTACTTGTCAACTATTTTTGAATAAACAATATCGAAGACATAAATATGGTTGAGAAACTCACATAGTGGTAGAACTGGAGGCGTCTGCACATCGACCCAGATGTCTATATTACCTTCAATATCATCTTCTGGACGAATATCAAAGGTGATAACCATATCAGGCTCAAATGCATAAGCCTTGCATAGTGCTTGCCAAGTTTTGCATTCAAAATAGGTGTATGTGTCTGCATTGTATAATTTGACGTTGAAGGTATAACCATGCCCGGTCTTCAAGTAAACTTTTTTTACCTCCATAGTTTTGTTAGGACTGAAACCTGTGTGTGTGTGTGTGTCTGTCTGTGTGTGCGTGTGTACGAGCGGGGGGCGGTGGCGTACGGACGGCGGCGCGAGACAGTGATGCGACGGGGACGGCACAACGACGAGCGGCGGGCCGGGGGCGACGATGTGATCGAGACGGCGATGTAGTACGGGGCGGCGGTGACAGGCGGCGGCGGCAGGCGGCGACAGCGGCGACGGGCGGTGGGGGCGACGGCGGTGACGGCGACAATGGGCGGCGGGGGCGACGGCACGTTGTAGGGGCGGCGAGGGCGACGAGGCCTGCGAGGGCGGCACGCGTTGGGCGACGGCGCGGCGACGGCGGCGATGTCACGCGAAGAAGTTGGAGAAGAAGTGGTGGTCGCTGAAACTGAATGTTTCGTAAGTGTCATATATATAGAAGGGGCCTTTAGTACCGGTTGGAGCCACCAACCGGTACTAAAGGCCAATTTTCGCCAGGCCAAGGGGCGGGAAACGGCCCCTTTAGTACCGGTTCGTGCCACGAACCGGTACTAAAGGCCCACTCATTAGTACCGGTTGGAGCCACCAACCGGTACTAATGGTTGTGCGCTGCCACTGGTGGTGCACAATGTTTAGTCCCACCTCGCCGAGCGACGGGCAACCGCACTGGTTTATAAACCCAGCCGCGGCTGCTCCTTCGAACTTCTCTATTTAGCAGGCTTCTGGGCCTAACTATGGCGCGCTGCCCTGTGATCCTGCTGGCCCTTCTGGGCCTGCATTTGCACACCCTAGGTCTGGCAGGCCCACTGGACAGCGCCCCAACAATTTTTTTATATAGTTTTTTCTTTTCTACATTATTTATTTTCTTCTAATTATTTTAGAGCAATTTTTATATAGTTTTTTTTCTTTTCTGCATTATTTATTTTCTTCTATTTATTTTTGAGTAATTTTTTATATAGTTATTTACTTTTCTGCTTTATTTATTTTCTTCTATTTATTTTCTTCTATTTTTTTATGAGTAGTTTTTTGTTTTGTATTTAGTTTCTTTGTGACCCTCTCTACTCTATCGCACATGCTATGCGGGTGAAATGATGATACCATGGCAAGTTTCAACATTTTCAGAGTTCATTTTGTAGTGATCTTCAATTTCACAGTCATTTAGCTCTCTAAACAATTCAGTAAATGAGTGAAAAACAGCAAATGATGTCAGAACATGTTGGAAATTGACGACGTTGCTTTGAATGCTGCATACTGAACAGAAAAGAAGTCGGGATTTCAAATAAGTTTAAAAAACATTGAAGTGCCTGTGTAACAGATGAGTTCTCGTCCGAAAGCCTAATACTCCGAAAGAGATTGTCCAGTTTTTACACGAAGTGCGTCCAGTTTTTGTCGTGACCCTCTCTACTCTTTTGCACATGCTATGCGGGTGAAATGATGATACCATGCCAAGTTTCCACATTTTCAGAGTTCATTTTGTAGTGATTTTCAATTTCAAGGTCATTTAGCTCTCTTAACAAATCGGTAAATGACTAAAAATAGCAAATGATGTCCGAACATGTTGGAAATTGATGACGTCGCTTTGAATGCTGCATACTGAATGCAAAAGAAGTCGGGATTTCAAATAAGTTTAAAAAACATTGAAGTGCCCATGTAACAAATGAGTGCTCGTCCGAAACCCTGATACTCCGAAAGAGATTGTCCAGTTTGTACACAAAGTGCGTCCAGTTTTTGTCGTGATCCTCTCTACTCTTTTGCACATGCTATGCGGGTGAAATGGTGATACCATGCCCAGCTTCAACATTTTCAGAGTTCATTTTGCAGTGATTTTCAATTTCACGGTCATTTAGCTCTCTAAACAAATCGGTAAATGACTGAAAACAGCAAATGATGTCAGAACATGTGGGAAATTGATGACGTCGCTTTGAATGCTGCATACTAAACGCAAAAGAAGACGGGATTTTTCAAATAATTTTATAAAACATTGAAGTGCCCGTGTAACAGATGAGTTCTCGTCTGAAACCCTGATACTCCGAAAGAGATTGTCCAGTTTGTACACGAAGTGTGTCAAATTTTTGCCGCGACCCTCTCTACTCTTTCGCACATGCTATGTGGGTGAAATGATGATACCATGCCAACTTTCAACATTTAAGTGCCCATGTAACAGATGAGTTCTCGTCCGAAACCCTGATACTCCGAAAGAGATTGTCCAGTTTGTACACGAAGTGCGTCCAGTTTTTGCCGTGACCCTCTCTACTATTTCGCACATGCTATGCGGGTGAAATGATGATACCATGCCAAGTTTCAACATTTCCAGAGTTCATTTTGTAGTGATTTTCAATTTCACGGTCATTTAGCTCTCTAAAAAATCGGTAAATGACTGAAAAACAGCAATGATGTCAGAACGTGTTGGAAATTGATGACGTTGCTTTGAATGCTGCATACTGAACACAAAAGAAGTTGGGATTTCAAATAAGTTTAAAAAACATTGAAGTGCCCGTGTAACAGATGAGTTCTCGTCCGAAACCCTGATACTCCGAAAGAGATTGTCCAGTTTGTACATGAAGTGCGTCCAGTTTTTGTCGTGACCCTCTCTACTCTTTTGCACATGCTATGCGGGTGAAATGATGATACCATGCCAAGTTTCAACATTTTTAGAGTTCATTTTGTAGTGATTTTCAATTTCACGGTCATTTAGCTCTCTAAACAAATCGGTAAATGACTGAAAAACAACAAATGATGTCAGAACGTGTTGGAAATTGATGATGTCGCTTTGAATACTGCATATTGAACACAAAAGAAGTCGGGATTTCAAATAAGTTTAAAAAACATTGAAGTGCCCGTGTAACAGATGAGTTCTCATCTGAAACCCTGATACTACAAAAGAGATTGTCCAGTTTGTACACGAAGTGCGTCCAGTTTTTCCCGTGACCCTCTCTACTCTTTCGCACATGCTATGCGGGTGAAATGATGATACCATGCCAAGTTTCAATATTGAAGAGCCCGTGTAACAGATGAGTTCCCGTCCGAAACCCTGATACTCCGAAAGAGATTGTCCAGTTTGAACATGAAGTGCGTCCAATTTTTGTCGTGACCCTCTCTACTCTTTCGCACATGCTATGCGGGTGAAATGATTATACCATGCCAAGTGTCAACATTTTCAGAGTTCATTTGTAGTGATTTTCAATTTCACAGTCATTTAGCTCTCTAAACAAATCAGTAAATGACTGAAAAACATCAAATGATGTCAGAACGTGTTGGAAATTGATGACGTCGCTTTGAATGATGCATACTGAATGTAAAAGAAGTCGGGATTTCAAATAAGTTTAAAAAACATTGAAGTGCCCGTGTAACAGATAAGTTCTCGTCCCAAACCCTGATACTCCAAAAGAGATTGTCCAGTTTGTACACGAAGTGCGTCCAGTTTTTGCCGTGACCCTCACTACTCTTTGGCACATGCTATGCGGGTGAAATGATGATACCATGCCAAGTTTCAACATTGAAGTGCCCATGTAACAGATGACTTCTCGTCCGAAACCTTGATACTTCGAAAGAGATTGTCCAGTTTGTACACGAAGTGCGTCCAGTTTTTGCCGTGACCCTCTCTACTCTTTCGCACATGCTATGCGGGTGAAATTATGATACCATGCCAAGTGTGAACATTTTCAGAGTTCATTTTGTAGTGATTTTCAATTTCACGGTCATTTAGCTTTCTAAACAATTCGGTAATAGATTCTGGAGTTCAAATAAGTTGAAAAAACATTGAAGTGCCCGTGTAACAGATGAGTTCTCGTCCGAAACCCTGATACTCCAAAAGACATTGTCCAGTTTGTACACGAAGTGCGTCCAGTTTTTACCGTGACCCTCTCTACTCTTTCGCACATGCTATGCGGGTGAAATGATGATACCATGCCAAGTTTCAACATTTTCAGAGTTCATTTTGTAGTGATTTTCAATTTCATGATAATTTAGCTCTCTAAACAAAACGCTAAATGACTGAAAAACAGCAAATGATGTCAGAACATGTTGGAAATTGATGAAGTCGCTTTGAATGCTGCATACTGAACATAAGAAGTCAGGAGTTCAAATAAGTTATTAAAAATAAAAAAGAGGTGCAATGCTGGTTAATTAGCTTCAAGCCTTTTGGAATAGTGTAGACTGCACTGCACATAGCTCCGTGCAATCCATGCTATGCCGAAAGGCTTGAAGCTAAGCAACGTGCAGGTGAGCATTGTGCCTCTCCTTCATCGTATCTGCACTCATGGCTTATGAACCTCTCATACTGCCTCTCTCTTGGTGAGGTGGGACTAAAAATCAGCTTACTAAGAAACTCTAATACCGGTTCATGCCATGAACTGGTACTAAAGGTCTTCGTGGGGGCCCCAGCCTGACCACAGCCTGACACAACCTCATTAGTACCGGTTCGTGGCATGAACCGGTACTAAAGGTTTCCCACGAACCGGTACTAATGATGTCCGCCCGCCTAGCCATTGGAACCGGCACTAATGTAGTGCCGGCTCAAATTCAAACCGGCACTAATGTGCTTCACATTTGACCCTTTTTCTACTAGTGCAAGTACATTCAATTTCAGATTTCAGGAAAAGCCTTGTTGGAGAGGAGTGTTGTCCAAGTCTAGATCGTGTCCACATTGGTGTCCCTGTGCTATGGAGCTTCCGCTACGACGTTGTTCTGTTGCCACCTAGTTGTTGTGATCGAGGCCTTTATGTTCACTAAATAATGTACATATTGTTCAGCCGCCCCGTGCATGCCGCTTGGCCTCGCTACCTGTTGTAATGTAAACTTTGATCCGCTAGCATCAATAAAGCGGTTGTTTTCTGTACCAAAATGTTGTGTGTTGCCAGAAGACATGGTCTCTGGGCTGGCAATGCATGGTAAACCGGTTGCTCTGTGCCGGGGTGCCACAAAGATCATGGTGCTACTTTGAAGCACAAGTGTGGAAAAAAGGACAATAGCATTACCCCTTTTTATTTATTTTCTTCTTTTTTTTCTTTTTTGGGCCTTTATTTTTTTTGGCCTTTCTCTTTTTTATTTGGGGCAATGCTATATTAATGATGATCATCACACTTCTATTTATTTACAACTCAATGATTACAACTCGATACTAGAACAAAATATGACTCTATATGAATGGCTCTGGCGGTGTACCAGGAAGGGAAATGAATCAAGAGTGACATGTATGATATATTATGCATGGTGGCTTTGCCACAAATACGATGTCAACTACATGATCATGCAAAGCAATATGACAATGATGAAGTGTGTCATGAATGAAACGGTGGAAAGTTGCATGGGAATATATCTCGAAATGGCTATGAAAATGCCATAATAGGTAGGTATGGTGCTGTTTTGAGGAAGATATAAGGAGGTTTATGTGTGATAGAGCGTATCATATCATGGGGTTTGGATGCACCGGCGAAGTTTGCACCAACTCTCAAGGTGAGAAAGGGCAATGCACGGTACCGAAGAGGCTAGCAATGATGGAAGGGTGAGAGTGTGTATAATCCATGGACTCAACATTAGTCTTAAAGAACTCACATACTTATTGCAAAAATATACAAGTCATCAAAAACCAAGCACTACGCGCATGCTCCTAGGGGGATAGATTGGTAGGAAAAGACCATCGCTCGTCCCCGACCGCCACTCATAAGGAAGACAATCAAAGAACACCTCATGTTTCAAATTTGTTACACACCATATGTGCATGCTACGGGACTTGAAATATACAAAACAAGTATTTCTCAAATTCACAACTACTCAAATATCACACTCTAATATCACCATCTTTATATCTCAAAACAATTATCAAGTATCAAACTTCTCATAGTATTCAATGCACTTTCTATGATAGTTTTTATTATACCCATCTTGGATGCCTATCATATTAGGACTAGTTTCATAACCAAAGAAAATTACCATGTTGTTCTAAAGGACTCTCAAAATAATATAATTGAAGCATGAGATATCAATAATTTCTATAAAATAAAACTACCACCGTGCTCTAAAAGATATAAGTGAAGCACTAGAGCAAAATTATCTAGCTCAAAAGATATAAGTGAAGCACATAGAGTATTCTAATAAATTCCAATTCAAGTGTGTCTCTTCCAAAAGGTGTGTACATAAAGTATGATTGTGGTAAACTAAAAAGCAATGACTCAAATCATACAAGACGGCCGAAGCAAAACACATATCATGTGGTGAATAAAAATATAGCCTCAAGTAAAGTTACCGATAGAAGAAGACGAAAGAGGGGATGCCATCCGGGGCATCCCCAAGCTTAGGCTTTTGGTTATATTTGAATTTTACCTTGGGGTGCCTTGGGCATCCCCAAGCTTAGGCTCTTGCCACTCCTTATTCCATAATCCATCTAATCTTTACCCAAAACTTGAAAACTTCACAACACAAAACTTAAACAGAAAATCTCATGAGCTCCGTTAGTGTAAGAAAACAAACCACTACTTAAAGTGTTGTAATGAACTCATTCTTTATTTATTTTGGTGTTAAACCTACTGTATTCCAACTTCTCTATGGTTCATAAACTCAGATACTAGCCATAGATGCATCAAAATAAGCAAACAACACACGAAAAATAGAATCTGTCAAAAACAGAACAGTCTGTAGTAATCTGTAGGTTTCGAATACTTCTGTAGCCCCAAAAATTCTGAAATAAATTTCTGGACGTGAGTAATCTATTTATTAATTATCTGCCAAAAGAATCAACCTAATCTCACACTCCAGTAAAAAATGGCAGCAAATCTCGTGAGCACTAAAGTTTCTGTTTTTTTACAGCAAGATCGCAAAGACTTTCCCCAATTCTTCCCAAAGGTTCTACTTGGCAAAAACACTAATTAAAAGCCTAAAACAACGTCTAAATAGAGGCTAGATGAATTATTTATTACTAAACAGAATCAAAAAGCAAGTAAAAAAATAAAATTGGGTTGTCTCCCAACAAGCGATATCGTTTAACGCCCCTAGCTAGGCATAAAAGCAAGGATATATCTAGGTATTGCCATGATAATGATAACGTAAATCGAGAAAACTCATCTCATACTCCCTACATTCAGCAGCAAGCTTTCTTTGTGGCAAGCAAAAGTAATCAAAAGGTCTAAATTTAATGGGACAAAAGTCCCCAAGATCATGCTCGGGAGGTATTGGTTCCTCCTTTCGCCCCTCATATTGCACAACCAATTCATCATTATAAGCATTCTTTTGGCAAAAAGTCATGAGCCTTTGTTGAAGGGAAAAACTTAACATGTTATTCTAGATAGCAAAATTATCATTAAGTTCAGAGATCCTGCCAACAAGAACATCGGTAGGAACCTTTTTTCTAAGGTTTTCATTAAAAGCAACATGATCTAAAGATCATAAACGCATAATGTCTTCTTGATAAAAAAAGGATTGCTTCTATGGGAGGACGGACGGCATCCACCCTGTAATGTGCAAAAAATTCATTGGCCTCTTTATTATAAATATGAACTCATGAGCTAAAAAGATGGTCACTACTCGCTTAACAGAAGAATGCTCAATATTAGAAAATTCTAGAAAAATCCTTTGTTTGGAAGGATGCATATGTAAAAAAATTCTTTCAAGTTCAACTATGAGCAAAGATATAGCATCTGCGAGACTACTAGTTTTATGAAGAATAAACCTGCTCATGGTGGGCAAAGCACCGGCACAAGTAAAGAAATCTTGAATAACTCCCTTCCCAATAATATTAATCCGAAACTTTTTAGTGTGTAAAACAGTAGGATTTTCAAGAGGATCATCAATAGCATCAAAGTTTTCCATATTATTATCCTTATCAATGATAACCTCCCTAGTTTCAGACATGATGGCAACAAATTGCAAAAAGAACGAGCACACAGAAGGCAGGAAGGAAAAAGAGGGCGAATAAAACGGCAAGGGTGAAGTGGGGGAGAGGAAAACGAGAGGCAAATGGCAAATAATGTAATACGAGGGATAAGAGTTTGTGATGGGTACTTGGTATGTCTTGACTTGTGTGTAGATCTCCCCGGCAATGGCGCCAGAAATGGCTTGTTGACGGGAGATCAAATCTTGATTTGACTTGGTGCAACCTCCCCGACAACGGCGCCAGAAATCCTTCTTGCTACCTCTTGAGCACTGCGTTGGATTTCCCTTGAAGAGGAAAGGGTGATTCAATAAAGTAGAGTAAGTATTTCCCTCAGTTTTTGAGAACCAAGGTATCAATCCAGTAGGAGACTACATGCAAGTCCCTTGTACCTACACAAACAAATAAGAACCTCGCAACCAACGCGATAAAGGGGTTGTCAATCCCTTCACGGTCACTTACGAGAGTGAGATCTGATATTGATATTAATAATAAGATAAATATTTTTGATATTTTTATGATATATATTGAAATTAAAGATTGCAAAATAAAATAGATTGGAAACGTATATGATAAAAGATAGACCCGGGGGCCATAGGTTTCACTAGTGGCTTCTCTCAAGATAGCATAAGTATTACGGTGGGTGAACAAATTACTATCGAGCAATTGATAGAAAAGTGCATAATTATGAGAGTATCTAGGCATGATCATGTATATAGCCATCACGTCCGCGACAAGTAGACCGAAACGATTCTCCATCTACTACCACTACTCCACACATCGACCGCTATCCAACATGCATCTAGAGTATTAAGTTCATAAGAACAGAATAGCGCATTAGGCAAGATGACATGATGTAGAGGGATAAACTCAAGCAATAAGATATAAACCCCATATTTTTATCCTCAATGGCAACAATACAATACGTGCCTTGCTACCCCTGCTGTCACTGGGAAAGGACACCGCAAGATTGAACCCAAACCTAAGCACTTCTCCCATTGCAAGAAAGATCAATCTAGTAGGGCAAACCAAACTGATAATTCGAAGAGACTTGCAAAGATAACCAATCATACATAAAAGATTTCAAAGAAGAATCAAATATTGTTCATAGATAAACTTGATCATAAACCCACAATTCGTCGGATCTCGACAAACACACCGCAAAGAGAGTTACATCAAATAGAACTCCAAGAAGATCAAGGAGAACTTTGTATTGAGATCCAAAGAGAGAGAAGAAGCCATCTAGCTAATAACTATGGACCCGAAGGTTTGAGGTAAACTACTCACACATCATCGGAGAGGCTATGGTTTTGATGTAGAAGCCCTCCGTGATTGATTCCCCCTCCAACGGAGCTCCGGAGAAGCCCTCCGTGATTCATTCACACATCTTGGGTACAGAAGGTTGCGGCGGTGGAAATACGTTTCGTGGTTCTCCTGGATGTTTTCGGGGTATATGGATGTATATAGGCGGAAGAAGTAGGTCGGTGGAGCTACAAGGGGCCCACGAGGGTGGGGCGCGCCCAGGGGGTAGGCGCACCCCCTGCCTCATGGCCTCCTTGTTGATTTCTTGACGTCCACTCAAAGTCCCCTGGATCACGTTTCTTCCAAAAATAACTCTCCCGAAGGTTTCATTCCGTTTGATATTCCTTTTCTACGAAACACCGAAATAGGCAAAAAAACAGCAATTTGCACCGGGCCTTGGGTTACTAGGTTAGTCCCCAAAATAATATAAGAGTGTATAAATAAGCCCAATAACATCCAAAAAGATAATATAATAGCATGGAACAATAAAAAATTATATATACATTGGAGACGTATCAATGAACTAGGTTTTCTAAGCATTTTATGTGCATAATTCAAATTTGAACTACATGCACATGCTCCAGTGCATATAAATTGGTTGAAAAATCAAATTTGTGTCCTTCAGTGCATGCTTAGGTCCCGTGCAAGAAATGGGAATGAATTTCAAACACCCTGCCACTATCATTCGGCAGCAAACATTGAGATACTTGGTTTTTAAATTCTAGTAAATCCAAAACTCGTCGGAATTTTGTCGTTATGTAACATCCCAAAATTCTAAATTTTGGAATGTTATATTAAATAAATAATTGTGGTTGTTTGTTTGATTGTTGTGTGAATGACTGTGTGAATTTGATTGGAGATTGAAACTTTTTAAAGTTGAATGAGAGGGAAAGAAATGACTATCCCAAACTTTCATCTTGCATTTTGATCTCCATGAATTCAAATCCATTTCATCACAAAAACCCTAGAGTGAAGATGATATGACTTCTTCCATTTAATTAAATGAAAAAGGGATTTGAAAAGATTTGAATTCCATTTGAAAATATTTCAGATTCAGAAAGTTCATGCAACTCAATGATTTTCATGAGAGAAGATAAAATGACTTCTTCAAATTATAGGAAATATGAGTTGGAAGTTGAAAAGAATCAAATTGAAAGTCCGTTTGAAGTTATTTTGAAACCCACATTCAAATTGGAGTTATTTGATTTTTATTCAAATTATTTTCTCCAAAAATATAATATATGGAAAATAGGGTAAAATGATTCCCTACAATAGAAAAATGGAAAAAAATGGATTTGAAATCATTTTGGTATTTTAAAATATTTTTATTTGGTTTTTAAATAAACCTTTAGCACTGTTTGCATTACTTGAAATTTTGTGGATTTTATTTGTCTCTGAAAAATAGTTCATGTTGTAGAATTTATTTTTCTGAACATTTTGATATATTATATGTCTATATTATATTTGTATTTTGTTTAGTTTCTTTTCTTTTGTGCTCTGTAAAAAAAACAGCGCCCGACAAGCCAGCCGGCCCAGCAGGGCGAGCCGCACCCAACACGCTCGTCCCAGACTCACATGCTTCCCCAGCGCATGAGCGCACGAGCCTCTCAAAAAAATCCCCGTGCGCACGAGCGCCGCACGCACGAGGCCGAGGAGGCGAGCGCCCACGCTCATCCGATCCCCAGCGCGTCGGTCGCCCGACCCTCTCTCCCTTCTCCATGATCGCTGCCAGAGGGGCTCCACCTCTTCTTTCTTCTCCCCCATGAACCCAACAATACATAAACCTACACGTACACGTACCCGCCGCCGCCGCCACGTCCGATCCTCTTGGAAACCCTATCTCCAGTCTTCCCCTCGTCCAAGCAAGCTGTCCTATAAATAGCCACGAGGCTCCTCGACCGATTCCCTTTGAAACCATTCGCCAAAACCCACCGTAATGTACACCCTCGCCCTTTGGATCTCCTCAGAATTCATGGAGTTCATCGGTCGTTTCCGACGCGTGTAAGCATCTTCGAAACTCTTCCTTCCATGGCTTATTATCCCTCGTTGGTGCGATCCGCTTTGACATCTTTTGGACGTCCAGGGAGCACTTGAGTCACCGCCTCGAGCTCGCAATGCCACCGGTGTTCATGAAGTTCACCTCGACACCACGCTCGACCCCGACGTTCCCTCGCCTCACTATCCACATAAAATCGGACCCCCTTGTCGTGCTGCACCACCTGGACATCAACACCGTCTCGGAAGGTCACCGGAACCCTGCCGCCGGCCGCGCCCCTCTTCCCTGCCTACGCACGCGTTCTGTGTAAGTCACGTATGTGTTAGCTCCTTTGTTTTTTTGGAAGCGTTCAGCTTCTTAGATTTGATTAGATCGTTTTTTATATATGGTTTATTTTTGTTTAGGTCAAACCGGTTTGCCGGTTTTCTGTTTTAAGCGTATGTGCACGTTTTTGTTAAGTTCCGCCCGAGTGCAGTATAGTTACAGAACGCCCACCTCCTAGGATCAGTAGCGCTCGTTAGTTTTTTTTGTTAATTCGTTTCTGTTTTAAAAACAGAAAAGTTCCAATCTTGAAAATTTTATATATCTTAGGTTATTTAATATTTTTAGTTGATTCTTTTTGCTCTAGTTTCTTCATAAAATAATTTCGGCCATGTTTGTAGTTTTAAAAAGTGTGTTTTTTAAGTTTTAGTCAGATTAGTATTTCTGCTATAAAGTGAGCTAGGATTAAGTTTTAGTCCGTTTTAGTCAGATTACTACTTTGTTTTGACCTTGCCTAGCAGTAGGATTAATTTGGGCATTTATAGATTTTATTAAAATTAGTTTATCACGAAGACAAGCTTGTTTTAGTTTATTTCATTTTGTTGCTGTTTTTTGTTGTTTTTATTACTTTAAATATTATTTCCGCCTCTGTTTTATTTTATTTCTGATTAGTTCCTGTAGTTATAGAGGGTGAACTTTTATTTACAGAGAAATATAATTTATTTATTTATTCTTGTTTTGTTTTAATCATAACTAGAGTTTAAAAATAGTTTTTTTAGGTGTTTCTTTTTGCTTGTAAAAGTTTATGAAAATACCTTTTGTTATATTAATAAACACTATATTTCCTTTTCGTTAATTACTTTAGTGTTTTGATTTCTATTAAGTTTTACTTAGGGCAAAATTATATTAGTTATTTGTAGTAAAGTCTTAAACTTCCCCTAGTAGTTTTACTTGTAGTTTTATTAGAGGGTTCTTTGGAATTTGTTTGAGTTTTATTATTGAGTTTCCTTGTTGTTTTGATTGTTATTTTGAGTGGTAGAATGATTTGTTATGTGAATGCCATGTTTATTTTTATAGATTTCATCAGAGAGTTGTGTATAGTCTTATCAAGTTTCTGAGAGTGTTATTATCTTCATCAAGTAATACCAGGCAAGTTCACTTTGACCATGTTTTTCATACCTATGTTTTATTTGCATGTAGTAGCACCCTTTCAATAATCCCTCCAGTAGTGATATTGATTTCTTGTAGTTGAGTAGAATGCATGAGGTAGGAACCCATCTCCTTGTTATCAAGCCTGGGACGTTATATAGTTTTAATGCTACGCTATAGTAGACGGAGTTTCGTATGAGTGCATGAGAGTGGTGTGAAGAAAGAATACTCTACGTCAATGGTGACAACTTCATGATGCCGTCGGCAAGGACTGCATATTTAGGACTCCAAGACCTCAAGATTTCGAGACTCGAGACAAGAATTCAATACACACTACTGGGTGAAGGACGGTTAACGGGCACCATGAAGAAACCAGTGGATGCCCGAGATGCATGGAGAAGCGCCATGACATCTTCCGGAAAGCTTCACCCCGGCTCAAAGAGACGGAAGAATACTTCATGCCCAGAAGCTTACCTGTGCAACCGCAAGTCACTATGGGCTCTGGCTTGGTTGACCTTAGTGGTGACTCTAGCTGGGACGGTGCTAGGAGATGTAGAACTACGGTAGTATTGGATGAGCACCAGACAGTGGACAGAGGAACTCTTCGGAAGACCATGTTTCGGTCATCTTGTTCTCAAACACCATGAAGTGCGAGAACGTAAAAGAGGGGTTGAATCTTGTGGGTAAAGTGTACAAACCTCTGCAGAGGGTTAAAACCTAATCGATTAGCTGTGTCCTCGGTTATGGACAACTTGAGCCTCTGGACTTGGATCTATCTCGGAACTCTCAACACCAGACTGATAATTTAATTGTGGGCAACTTATGATGATTTGGGTGACGAGACATCGGTTGGCGGAACCATGTCATGATAGGAAATTCTGTAGTATAGGCTCCTAATATTCCTTTGATGTACGGAAAAATAAAACCAGCTTTTATGCAAAAACTCAGACCCAGAGCCACAAAGCCATATTGCATGTAGTATAGTTTATCATCTGTTTTTCTTACAGTGATCTTGCCAGTACATTCAATGTACTGACCTACACGGCTGGAATGTATCATGTTGCAGGATTTTATGCGACGAGTGAGTTTCGATGATTGGGTTACGGTCTACACTCAACATGCCGATGGCGTTGATGGGACGCCACACCTGATTGTTTGTTTCCGCTAAGAATTATGAGGTATATATCAGTTTTACATTATTTATACATGTGATTGCACTTTGATATATACATTGATGTACTGTGTGTGCTAGCATACTGATCCAGGGATGGCACATATACACGGAGGCTTGACCGTCTGATGTCCGGTCGCTACAGATATGGTATTAGAGCACATGTTGACTGTAGGACGTGACCCTAGAAATCGGAAAGCCCTTAGGACAGGAAATCTTTAAAACTTTATTTTCAAAAGAATCCATTATTTATCATCTTTTCTGATTTTATCAAATATCCTCTCTTACCTCAAATAGTTAGAATATACCCCTTTCCCTATTGACCACATAGAGGATCAACTGAAGCCGCTCCAAGAAGGACAAGATATCAGACAACCGATGACAATTTCAGAGTAAAGAGGATTTCACCATGTATTAGAAGAGTTCAAGCTACAACAGTTGAAGACTCCGAACACTTGAAGAATCTGAAGAATTATTTGACATTTAGAAGTCCAAACCCCTATTATATACTTACGTTAGATGCAGCAATTTGTGAGCTGCTATTTGTTTGATGTTTTTCTGACAACCACAAAAGAAAACATGTTTCTTCAAAACTATTGTTTGTATTGTGTGTATCTCCCTCCACTCTTCTCTCGTATCTCATCCCAAAACCTTTGGATCCAATATATGGTGAATGAAGAAGGACTAGTATTCTCTGGACCGATGACTCAACGGGAGGTAGCACTATGGATTCAGAATATGGAGGATCACTTCAGGAACTACTTGATTGGAAGAAAGTATGAGGTTCAATACGCTCTTCGGTACTTTACAAAAAGTGCTGCAACCTGGTGGAAAATGCATCAAGCCGTACAAGGTTGCAGCGGAGCAAGAACTTGGGAGGAATTCAAGAAGACTTTGTTAAGACCTCGTCTCATCCGGAAGCACTGGGATAACCCAATGAAGAAACCTTGTGCCTGCAAGATTTGCAGAGAAATAGGACACACTAATGAAGAACACAAGGATGGATGCCCTCATTTTGAAGGAAATCACCCAGCTGAAGAATGCCCAACTGGGCAGGTTGAAGGAAATCACCCAGCTGAAGAATGCCCAACTAGGCAGGTTACTTGTTTCCTGTGTGAAGGAACTATGCACTACCCTGCTCAATGTCAGATTTACCCCAAGGTACAAGAAATTACCAAGAAGTGGAAGGAAGCCTTGAAAGAAGCCCTCGGGGAAAGTTTAGAAGAACCCGTGATGGAGGAAGTTATTGAAGACCCTGATGGTGAAGGCCTAAACAGATTTTTCGCCCAAGTCTGCTATTCATGTGGAGAAGAAGGACATTTTTCAGAGTATTGCACAAAGGAAAGCCAAGATTATCTCGGAGACTTCCCGATAGCAGAAGTGAAGTTTGACCCTCAGGAAATAGAAGCTTTGATCATTACGGAGAAATTCAGGAAGAGAAAACGAAGGCATCCCCTGAACAACCCAATTTCTGAAGAGAAGGACCTGAGTAATGTCACTTGTTACAGGTGCAAGGATTTAGGTCATTACGCTAATAAATGTCTAGAGAAGAAGCCTAGAACCCAAAGAGCAGACACCATCCCCGAGAAGCCCAAAGACTAATCGAAAATTATTTGTTTTCGTTGCAAGGAAGCAGGACATTATGCTAGTAAATGCCCCGACAAGATGAAAGTTGGAGCTGAGTAGTTGCGATTTTGGTATTCATAATAAGTGTAGTAGGAAGCACATTTATTTTACATGAGGATATGGAGTTGAATTTATGTAATGGGAGTTTCAGAGATTGTAATGAAATCATGAATCAATAAGGTTAATGTATTATGATTTCATACGTCGTATTATATGAGTTTTGACTCTATGAACAAAGATGTTGACCATTTTCGAGGATATGAGAAATATGGTCCATGGAATAATTTGTGCATTTCAACGGTGGTAGTACCCTGCAAGGACATACGGCAAACGGAAAAGGAAATATGTCCCATAGATTGGAGTTTGGACAAAAAAAGTTGGAGTTTTTCTTTTGATACGATGGTTATTAAGAAACGGAGTACTATTGGATTTAAAGGAGGTCTAATATGGAACAAGAGTTACTCCAAGGATGAGTTAAACTTGTACAAGTGTTGAAGTGGGCCATAACCCACTGGTGCAGGATTTCAAAAGGAACAGACGTAACCTTGATGAATGAAGAAATTTGGAAGAATCGATGATTCAATCAGCATACGTTTACTAGGAGGATACGCAAAAAAATGAGAGTCGTGAAGAACGATAGATGTTTTGTTCAGCTTGCAGAATAATGGAATTACCCGAACCTAGTTCGAGGACAAGAGAAATTCTACAATGCTTGTGAGCATGACCAAGTGTTAGAAATGCGAGATTCACTAAACCTTAGACAGGGTAATGATTCGGGTGTGGAATGGATTGATCACCATACCGACTTACTCGTATCATTTGCTCTTGCTATTTGGAATGGTAAATCTGAGTGACTTACCCATCATGGAGAGACGACGATCTCAAACCTTGTTTAAACCTTAGAATGGCATGTTAAGAGACCCTGGTACCAGGCAGTTGTTGCCAATCGTAGGTTATACGGTGAGATTTAGCCTAGATCCATTTTATATAGGAAAACCATTAATGGTTGACCACCATGAGGTTCCGATAGTTGTTTAACATTGGCGATAGACCAGTTAGCTAAGAATACCCAGTCTTGGAAGAACCTTACCATGATGAAAAGGACACAAGATTTTGAGGAAAAGAGATTATGCCGACACCGTCAACCCAAAGGAATGAGTACATGAGTTTTGTCGGAACCATAACCATGCTTTTAAGTGTGGTAGCACCCCATACCTCTCCGGACAATGGGTTTCCTAGAAGACCCCCAAACCCTAAACTTTCCTGCTAGCCTCTTCGAATCTTGAAGATGAGGTTCATTTTAGTGTGGTAGGTTTGTAACATCCCAAAATTCTAAATTTTGGAATGTTATATTAAATAAATAATTGTTGTTGTTCTTTTGATTGTTGTGTGAATGACTGTGTAAATTTGAGTCAAAACTGGAACTTTTTGAAAGTTGAATGAGAGGGAATGAAATTACTTCCCAAACTTTCATCTTGCATTTTGATCTCCATGAATTCAAATCCATTTCATCACAAAAACCCTAGAGTGAAGATGATATGACGTCTCCCATTTAATTAAATGAAAAATGGATTTGAAAAGATTTGAATTCCATTTGAAAATATTTCAGATTCAGAAACTTCATGCAACTCAATGATTTTCATGAGAGAAGATAAAATGACTTCTTCAAATTATATGAAATATGAGTTGGAAGTTGAAAAGAATCAAATTGAAAGTCTGTTTGAAGTTATTTTGAAACCCACATTCAAATTGGAGTTATTTGATTTTTATTCAAATTATTTTTCTCCAAAAATATCATATATAAAAAATAGGGTAAAATGATTCCCTACAATAGAAAAATGGATTTGAAATCATTTTGGTATTTCAAAATATTTTTATTTGGTTTTTAAATGAACCTTTAGCACTATTTGCATTACTTGAAATTTTGTGGATTTTATTTGTCTCTGACAAATAGTTCATGTTGTAGAATTTATTTTTCTGAAGATTATGATATATTATATGTCTATATTATATTTGTATTTTGTTTAATTTCTTTTCTTTTGTGCTCTGTAAAAAAACCAGCGCCCGCCAGGCCAGCCGACCCAGCAGGCCGAGCCGCACCCGACGCGCTCGTCCCATACTCACAGGCTTCCCCAGCGCATGAGCGCACGAGCCTCTCAAAAAAATCCCCATGCCCACGAGCTCCGCACGCACGAGGCCGAGGAGGCGAGCGCCCACGCTCGTCCAGTCCCCAGCATGTCGGTTGCCCGACCCTCTCTCCCTTCCCCACGATCACTGCCAGAAGGGCCCCACCTCTTCTTTCTTCTCCCCCACGAACCCAACAATACATAAACCTACACGTACCAGCCGCCGCCACGTCCGATCCTCTTGGAAACCCTATGTCCAGTCTTCCTCTCGTCCAAGCAAGCTGTCCTACAAATATCCACGAGGCTCCTCGACTGATTCCCTTTGAAACCATTCACCAAAACCCACCGTACCGTACGCCCTCGCCGTTTGGATCTCGCCGGAATTCACAACGTTCATTAGTCGTTTCCAACGCGTGTAAGCATCTTTGAAACTATTCCTTCCATGGCTTATTATCCCTCGTTTTTTGCGATCCTCTTTGACATCTTTTGGATGTCCAGGGAGCACTGGAGTCACCGCCTCGAGCTCACAACGCCGCCGGAGTTCACGAAGTTCACCTCCACGCCACGCTCGACCCCGACGTTCCCTCGCCTCACTATCCACAGAAAATCGGACCCCCTTGCCGTGCTGCACCACCTGGACATTAACACCATCTCGGAAGGTCACCGGAACCCCACCGCCGGCCGCGCGCCTTTTCCCTGCCTACGCACGTTTTCTGTGTAAGAGCAACTCTAGCAGACCCCGCAAAACGCCAACCCGCAAAACGCGTTTGCAGGTCGCGCAAAACCGCTTTTGCGGGCCGGCGCGGGCTAGCACAGATGCAGACCCCCTAAACGGTCCCGCAAAAAAGTATATTCGTGGAATATGCTTTTTTACGGGTCGGCTATGCAGGTTTTGCTCGGGCAACAGCGCAACGATCCGCAAACAGAAAAACTACAAATCTGAAATTTGTCATAGGGTTTCACAAACAAGTTCAAATTCAATTGACATAAACAGTGTGCGTGCAAATAAAAGTGAAGTTCATTACGCAAAAGAGGGCATGCAAAGGTATGCACCCATGTCCGGCATCATCTTGGGGGTCGATCTTCACTCCGCACCATGGAGTCCATCTCAAAGTTCATCGGCGCCACCGTAGCCACCTCCGTTGCATGTTCCAACTGCCGCACCGAAATCATCCACATTGCCACCATATGGAGCAGAGAAATCATCACCAGAATTGGTAGACAGACCGGCTGAGGCGACCATTCTCCTCTTCAAGATCTCTCTCCTTGCCATATCATGCCATGTTTTGGTGACGTCGTCCATGTCATTGCGGTTCATTGACATGATCTTGTTCTCTTCAGCGAGCAACCATGACAGCGATTTGTTTTCAGAGGCACGTGCTTTTCTCTCCTCAATGGAAGCTTTGCGCATGCCTTCTTCCTTGAGCATTTGCCATTTTTCTTGCTTCACTTTTGCCTTCTTCTCATCCAACTCTTTCTTGATCTCCAACGACTTCAACAACATCAACTCGTTTGATTGCACCATGGCATCAATCTTCTCCCTCAAACTCGATGCTGCTTGCTCTCTCTTTATCTTCTCTCTAGTCTTCTTGTCGCCATCGGGCTTGTTCAAATTTCTTGGTCCATCATCATCCTCATCTTCATCCATGTTTGTAAGTGATCCTCTCTTTGGTGGGGATTCTTTGTCGATCAACTTCCACTTGTCGCACTTTTGGAGCAACTCCCAACAATGCTCTAATTTGAAGAATTGGCCTTCCGAAGCTTCCATGTCCTTGTATCTATGTTGAGCAATCTTGTCCTACACAATGTGAACAAAGTGATGCAATCATTTCTCGTGATACATTATGATTATGCACAACTTGAACAAAGACAAAGCAAACTCACATAGTTGGACTCCACGGTGCCACTTGGAGGTGCATTGCATACTTGCTCCAAGCAAGCTGCACATAGGCTTGATGTTCTCCCAATGACCTTGAAGCGACGGAAATGTGCGTGGAGTCTTATTGGGGTAGTTTTTCATAATGCGGAAGTATTGATCTTCAATCCTTTGCCAATATCTCTTGGAGGTTTGATTTGTACCCGTGCATGCATCAAGAAACACCGCACTCCATGCTTTGATCAAAGCTTGATCTTCCAAGATCATGTCATTTTGGCTTTTACCTGTTTTTGCTTGTGAATGCTCAAACGCTTCCACTTCGATCTCCTCCAACTCGTCCGCACAACCATGATCGTCCATGCCGGCCTCCGTTTCATTGTAGTCGAATGGTTCGAAAGGGGCTTGATCAATGTCAACCGCGTTCGTGTCCAACAAGTTCACGAATTCGGTTGTTGCATTGTTTGAACCACCACTATAGCAAACGATAACAAGTCACGATCTATCAAGAAACATAGGCAAAAAATGAAAGAGAATAGCCGAAGACCAAAGAGATATACATTCCAGCATTTCGTCGAACACCTCGCTCGCGGTGGGAGCGGCACCGTTGAACGACATC
>NC_041382.1:241822290-241877048 GCF_002162155.2 Triticum dicoccoides | reverse complement strand
GGTTGAAGAAGATGGCTTCCTTGTAGCCGAAACCTTCCTCCGCTTTGCGCCCACGGCCTTGCTGACCTTCTCCACCGCCGGCTGGGACCGCATTGCGGCATTAGCGCTTGGAGCGCGGGCCATCGCAGCGGGGGCAGCCGGATTCCCGCCCTGCACAACCACGTTGCCCTGCCACTTGCGGGCAGGCGCGGCATATGCTTGGGCGACGGCGACGGGGCCAACATGGCCGGCGAAGAGATCCGCCCGAGGGGAAGGGGCATGCGCGACCTCGACGGTGACGGGGGACAGCATGGGGTCGTCCATGGCGGCGAGGGACGGTCGGCGAGGAGCAGCCGGAGCTTGCGGAAGGGGGGCAAAGGTGGCGGAGGGTGCGGGGAGCGGGAAAGGGCACGGGGAAATGTCCCTCCCGCCAAATCTTGCACCGGATAGGGGTCGAGCTCGGGTCGGCCTCCCAGCCCGTGAAGATAGAGGTTGGGGGAGAAGATTTGCTGCGCCCTGCAAAAAATTTTGCGGGCCGGCACGGGATGCGGGGTCTGATCGTGCAGATTTTCTGACCCCGGCCCGCAATTTGGCGGTTATTTTGCCGGCCGGGGCGTTTTGCGGGGTATGCTAGAGTTGCTCTAAGTCACGTATGTGTTAGCTCCTTTGTTTTTTAAGCGTTCAGTGTTCTTGATTTGATTAGATCGTTTTCTTATATACGGTTCATTTTTATTTAGGTCAAACCGGTTTGTTGGTTTTGTATTTTAGGCATACAAGCACGTTTCTGTTAAGTTCCGCCCGAGCATAGTATAGTAACAGAACGCCCACCTCCTAGGCCCAGTAGCGCTCGTTAGTATTTTTTTTTGTTAATTCGTTTCTGTTTTAAAAACAGAAAAGTTCCAATCTTGAAAAAATTATACCTCTTAGGTTATTTAATATTTTTAGTTGATTCTTTTTGCTCAAGTTTGAAAATTTCTTCTAGTTTCTGTATAAAATAATTTCGGCCATGTTTGTAGTTTTAAAAATTGTGTTATTTAAGTTTTAGTCAGATTAGTATTTCTACTATAAAGTGAGCTAGGATTAAATTTTTTAGTTTTTCCTTTTTACTGCTTTGTTTTGACCTTTCCTAGCAGTAGGATTAATTTGGGCATTTATAGATTTTACTAAAATTAGTTCATCACGAAAACAAGTCTGTTTTAGTTTATTTCATTTTGTTGCTGTTTTCTGTTGTTTTTATTACATTAAATATTGTTTCTGCCTCTGTTTTATTTTATTTCTGATTAATTTCTATAGTTATAGAGGGTGAACTTTTATTTACAGAAAAATATAATGTTTATTTCTTTTTCTTGTTTTGTTTTAATCGTAACTAGAGTTTAAAAATAGTTTTTTTAGGTGTTTCTTTTTGCTAGTATAAGTTTATAAAAATTACGGTTTGTTATTTTAATAAACACTATATTTCATTTCCGTTAATTACTTTAGTGTTTTAATTGCTATTAAGTTTTACTTAGGGCAAAACTATATTAGTTGTTTGTTGTAAAGTCTTAGACTTCCCCTAGTAGTTTTCTTTGTAGTTTTATTCGAGGGTTCTTTGGAATTTGTTTGAGTTTTATTATTGAGTTTCCTTGTTGTTTTGATTGTTATTTTGAGTGGTAGAATGATTTCTTATGTGAATGCCATGTTTATTATTATAGATTTCATCGGAGAGTTGCATATAGTCTTATCAAGTTTCTGAGAGCGTTATTATCTTCATCAAGTAATACCAGGCAAGTTCACTTTGACCATGTTTTTCATACCTATGTTTTATTTGCATGTAGTAGCACCCTTACAATAATCCCTCCAGTAGTGATATTGATTTCTTGTAGTTGAGTAGAATGCATGAGGTAGGAACTCATCTCCCTGTTATCAAGCCCGGGACATTATATAGTTTTAATGCTACGCTATAGTAGACGGGGTTTGGTATGAGTGCATGAGAGTGGTGTGAAGAAGGAGGACTCTATGTCAATGGCGACGACTTCATGATGCAATCAGCAAGGACTGCATCTTCAGGACTCCAAAACCTCAAGATTTCATGACTCGAGACAAGAATTCAATACACACTACTGGATGAAGGACGGTTGACGGGAACCCTTTAGAAACCAGTGGATGGCTGGGATGCATGGAGAAGCGCCATGACATCTTGCGGAAAGCTTCACCCAGGCTCAAAGAGACGGAAGAATACTTCATGCCCGGAAGCTTACCTGTGCAACCGCAAGTCACTATGGGCTCTAGCTTGGTAGACCTTAGTGGTGACTTTGGCTGGACGGTGCTAGCAGATGTAGAACTACGGTAGGATTGGATGAGCACCGAACAGTGGTCACAGGAACTCTTTAGAAGACCATGTTTCGGTCATCTTTTTCTCAAACACCCTAAAGTGCGAGAATGTAAAAGAGGGGTCGAATCTTGCGGGTAAAGTGTATAAACCTTTGCAGAGGGTTAAAACCTAATCGATTAGCCGTATCCCCGGTTACGGACAACTTGTGCCTCTAGACTTGGATCTATCTCGGAACTCTCAACACCAGACTGATAATTTAATTGTGGGCAACTTATGATGATTTGGGTGATGAGACATCGGTTGGCGGAACCATGTCATGATAGAAAATTCTGTAGTACAGAATCCTGATATTCCTTTGATGTAGGGAAAAATAAAACCAGCTTTTATGCAAAATCTCAGACCCAGAGCCACAAAGCCATATTGCATGTAGTATAGTTTATCATTTGTTTTTCTTACAGTGATCTTGCCAGTACATTCAATGTACGGACCTACACGGCTGCAACGTATCATGTTGCAGGATTTTATACGACGAGTGAGTTTTGTTGATTGGGTTACGGTCTACACTCAACCTACCGATGGCGTTGATGGGACTACGCACCCGATTATTTGTTTCCGCTGAGAATTATGAGGTATGTATATCAGTTTTACGTTATTTATACATGTGATTGCACTTTGGTATATACATTGATGTACTGTGTGTGCCAGCATACTGATCCAGGGATGGCACAGATACACAGAGACTTGACCGTCTGAGGTCGGGTCGCTACACGTTAATTTTAGAATTTTTTGGGGTTCGTTTGGACATTTTTATACATTAACGTTTTCAAGGCATTTTATGTGCATAATTCAAATTTGAACTACATGCACATTCTCCAATGCATATAAACGTGTTGAAAAACATATATATGTCCTTGGTTGCATGCTTAGGTCACGTGCAAGAAATGGGAATGAATTTCAAACACCCTGCCACCGTCACTCGGTCGCGAACATTGAGATACTTGGCTTTTAAATTCTAGTAAATCCAAAACTCGTCTGAAATTCATGAAACTTGGCACGCTATCATGGAGCGGCATCAACATGCCATGGTAAAACATTTGTCCCTTTTGGGGCAGGTTTGGGTATAAGCTTCTCACAAACCAGAGCTTCTCACAACAAGCGTGATGGTTACGGTAGGGAACGTGCCACCTTTAGGGATGAAATGATATCCGTTGCCTCTTATTGCTTTCAAAAAAATGCTAGTGTCAACATAGTACAACAGGAGTGTTGTGTTTAATTTTAGAATTTTTCGGGGTTCGTTTGGACATTTTTATAAATTAACTTGGTTTTGTAGGCATTTTATGTGCATAATTCAAATTTGAACTACATGCACATGATCCAGTGCATATAAATTGGTTGAAAAATCAAATATGCGTCCTTGGTTTCATGCTTAGGTCCCATGCAAGAAATGGGAATGAATTTCAAACACCCTGCCATAGTCACTCAGCCACAAACATTGAGATACCTAGTTTTTAAATTCTAGTAAATCCAAAACTCGTCTGAAATTCATGAAACTTGGCATGCTATCATGGAGTAACATCAACAGGTCATGGTAAAAATGTTGTCCCATTTGGGCAGGTTAGGGTATAAGCTTCTCACAACAAGCGTGATGGTTTCGGTTGGGAACGTGCCACCTTTGGGGACGAAACGATATCCATTTCCTCTTATTGCTTTCAAAATTTTTCTAGTGTCAACATAGAACAACGGGAGTGTTGTCTTTACTTTTAAAGTTTTTCGGGGTTCGTTTGGACATTTTTATATATTAACTTGGTTTCGTAGGCATTTTATGTGCATAATTCAAATTTGAACTACATGCACATGCTCGAGTGCATATAAATTGGTTGAAAATCAAATATGTGTCTTTGGTTGCATGCTTAGGTCCCATGCAAGAAATGGGAATGAATTTCAAACACCCTGCCACCGTCACTCGGCCGCAAACATTGAGATACTTAGTTTTTAAATTCTAGTAAATCTAAAAGTCATCTGAAAGTCATGAAACTTGGCATGATATCATGGAGCTGCATCAACATGCCGTGGTAAATTTTTTGTCCCATTTAGGGCAGCTTTGGGTATAAGCTTCTCACAAACCAGAGCTTCTCACAATAAGCGTGATGGTTTCGGTAGGGAACGTGCCACCTTTGCGGACGAAACGATAGACATTGCCTCTTATTGCTTTCAAAAAATTTCGAGTGTCAACATAAAACAACAGGAGAGTTGTGTTTAATTTTGGAATTTCTCGGGGTTCCTTTGGACATTTTTGTACATTAACTGGGTTTTCCAGGCATTTTATGTGCGTAATTTAAATTTGAACTACATGCACATGCTCTAGTGCACATAAATTAGTTGAAAAATCAAATTTGTGTCCTTTGGTGCATGCTTAGGTCCCATGCAAGAAATGGGAATGAATTTCAAACACCCTGCCACCGTCGCTCGGCCGCAAACATTGAGATATTTAGTTTTTAAATTCTAGTAAATCCAAAACTAGTCTGAAATTCATGAAACTTGGCATGCTATCATGCAGCGGTATCAACATGTCGTGGTAAAAAATTTCTCCCATTTGGGGCAGGTTTGGATATAAGATTCTCACAAACCAGAGCTTCTCACAACAAGTGTGATGGTTTCGGTAGGGAATGTGCCACCTTTGGGGACGAAGCGATGTCCATTGCCTCTTATTGCTTTCAAAAATATCTAGTGTCAACATAAAACAACAGGAGTGTTGTCTTTAATTTTGGAGTTTTTCGGGGTTCGTTTGGACATTTTTATACATTAACTTGGTTTTGTAGGCATTTCATGTGCATAATTCAAATTTGAACTACATGCACATGCTCGATTGCATATAAATTGGTTGAAAAATGAAATATGTGTCCTTGGTTGCATGCTTAGGTCCCATGCAAGAAATGGGAATGAATTCCAAACACCATGCCACAGTCACTCGGCCACAAACATTGAGATACTTGGTTTTTAAATTCTAGTAAATCCAAAACTCATCTGAAATTCATGAAACTTGGCATGCTATCATCGAGCGGCATCAACATGCCGTGGTAATATTTTTGTCCCATTTGGAGCAGCTTTGGGTATAAGCTTCTCACAAACCAAAGCTTCTCACGACAAGCATGATGGTTTCGGTTGGGAACGTGCCACCTTTGGGGACGAAACAATATATGTTGCCTCTTATTGCTTTCAAAAAATTTCTAGTGTCAACATAGAACAACAGGAGTGTTTTAATTTTGGAATTTTTCGGGGTTCGTTTGGACTTTTTTATACATTAACTGGGTTTTATATGCATTTCATGTTCATAATTCAAATTTGAATTACATGCACATGCTCCAGTGCATATAAATTGGTTGAAAAATCAAATATGTGTCCTTGGTTGCATGCTTAGGTCCCATGCAAGAAATGTGAATGAATTTCAAACACCCTGCCACCGTCACTCAGCTGCAAACATTGAGATGCTTGGTATTTAAATTGCAGTAAATGTAAAACTCATCTGAAATTCATGAAACTTGGAATGCTATCATGGAGCTGCATCAACATGCCGTGGTAAAAAAATTGTCCCATTTGATGCAGGTTTGGGTATAAGCTTCTCACAAACCAGAGCTTCTCACAACAAGCGTGATGGTTTCGGTAGGGAATGTGCCACCTTCGGGGACGAAACGATATCCGTTGCCTCTTAGTGCTTTCAAAAAATTTCTAGTGTCAACATAGAACAACAGGAGTGTTGTGTTTAATTTCGGGATTTTTCGGGGTTCGTTTGTACATTTTGATATATTAACTATGTTTTCTAGGCATTTTATGTGCATAATTCAAATTTGAACTACATGCACATGCTGCAGTGCATATAAACTAGTTGAAAAATCAAATATGTGTCCTTCAGTGCATGATTAGGTCCCATGCAAGAAATGGAAATGAATTTCAAACACCAGGGCACTGTTGATTGTCGGGAAAACATTGAGATGCTTTTTTTAATTCTAGTAAATCCAAAACACGTCTGAAATTCATGAAGCTTGGAATGCTATAATGGAATGGCACCTGACATGTTGCTGTATTTTTCATTTCCATTTTGAGAGAAGGCGCACTCGAATAACAGCCAACAGAGGCATTTTGAAACAAATAGCTGCCACTGTAACATCTCAAACATTTTCTATAATTTAAATTGAGTGCGTTCTGTTAATCATTCACGTGATGCACGCCTCACTCTTTTAATGGCTAGGAGGTGCCGTGCGGACAGGTGCTTGAGTGCTTGACTAAACGGGAGGTGTGCGAGTTGTACTCCGATGTGGAGGCTCACCGAGAAGCGTGTGAGCTGTACGCCGTGCAGGCTCACCAGGAAGCGAGCCCTTTGACATCCATGGCCTCCCGCCTTGCACGCATCCTCTACATTAATGGCGCCCAAGCCGCAGTTTAATATGGTTTTTAAATATAAAACACTCATCACAAATGTTTTAGTTAGAACACCCGTATGCAAAACCGACAACTTCCCCAGGAAGCCAAGGGAAAATGTACCTAGCAGGATTGGCCAGACTGCTCGTAGATCTCCTGATTCCTCACCTTTGTATCAGTGTGTGATGCGGCCACGACTGCGGTAAGGCTCTTTGCATGCTCGATGAGGCGCTCCTCCTCCTCCCGTAGGAACTCGATGTAGCGTGCAAGGTCGCTGATGCACATGCGGGCCTCCACCTCCGCCTCCCTCCTTCGGGCAGCGGTGGCAGAGCGGGTGATCATCCCGATGGTCGGCGATGGGCTGGCGGCCACGACGGCCGATGATGGGGTGGTGGCCACAACGGCCACATCCTGCCTTCAGGCCGTGGTGGTGGAGCAGGTGATGGCCGGCAGTGGGGTAGTGGCCACGATGGCCAGCTCCCTCCGACGGGCCGCGGCGACGAAGCGGGCGATGGCCCTGACTTTCGATGGTGGTGTAGCGGCAACGGCGGCCAGCAACAGCTGCCGACGGGCAGCGGCTGCGGAGCGTGTGGTGGGTGTTCTGCGCACACCCAACAGGGACGCCACACGCACTACACTACGCCGGGGACTGAGCTGCCGCCACGGTGTAGCCTCCCAGATGGAGCTTTCCTCTGATGATGGAGGAGTGGCTGCGACGACGACGGACCGGTGCCATTAGCGATTGTGGGAGAAGCAGATGAGATAAGCTACAGGGAGGGAGGGGAAAATGCGATGTAGGACTCATCGGCCGTGAGGGTTTATATAGCAGGTCGGTAAGCATTGGGATTTTGGGAGATTTCACCGAGTTGGGCGGGAATCTTGCGCGGGAACGGGCTCACCGATGATTCATTGGTGCCACCATTTGGCGAAAAGAACGCCCCCGCTTGCTGCGCAAGCTTGCGCTGTAAGCCATCTATGGCAGCAGGGTGACAAGACATGCGAGAGGAGGACAAAAGGACACGTACACATACGGTTAATACAAAAAAATGTTTGTGATTTAATTACCTACTATACCCCGTCCTGGTTTATATGTAGGATTTAACTAATAAAATAAGAATGTATGTCGCCAAAGATTATGTCGTTGGATTCGTATCTGGACATAGTTTCCAGTTATACAATTTTTGTAACATGCATTAACACTTTTTTGGTTAAATTTAAGGTTATATACCAGTAAGCGTTTGCCCGCAACAAACATGGCCTATTCCATCACAAACAGCTCGGATGGGTCAACTGTAGGCCACATATCACACACGCAACTCTAATCTGATTCATGCTTAATGTCTCCGACATCGCTCGCATAGTTCGTCTTATTTGCCACGTATCACTGTGCAGGCCTATGCTTGAGTCCCTCAGCAATCTCTACACGCCGTTAGGCTCCGCAGCGCGCTGTGCTCACCGTTAGGCACCGCGGCACGCTCTGCTCGCGTCTGTCAGTGCTATCGGCTTGTGGACAACTTTTCCTTGGTTGCTCGCCGTTGAGGCGACAGCAAAGTGCTCAGCTCGCGTCCCACCGCGCGCGCTCTGCCAGCGGTTGGGCGTGCACACGATCACGTCGGGGGGCCCATATGCATGTGGTTGTGCCCCATGTGTTGCCACGCGATGCAGTTACGTGCTGCATGATGGAGTTATGTGCTACAAATTAGAACTACCATCAGGGCATGCCGATATTCCTGGCTGTCCGGCTTCCACTTTAATTCGGCGTCCATTATAACCTTAGTCTCTTCAACCCATGACGACACATAGAGAGGGGATGCCTAGGAGCGCTCCAATGGAGTTCGGTGAGCATAGAGGAGACCAACACGAGGGAGACGGATCTCTCGGTGGTGTACACCATCAACCCGGCCGTGGTGGACGACTACATCAACAACGTTGAGCAGTTTCTTGCTTGAGACAAGTACAAGGTGGTCGACATCAACCTTGAGTACACCATCGGTCATCCCAGCATAGATCAAAAGGTTGCCATCACCTAGTTGTGTGTGATCCATCATGTCCTCATCTACCACTACTACATGGCCACAGAGCCTTGCGACCATTTCAACAGGTTTGTCAACAACACCGACTACAAGTTCGCCACGGTGGAAACCACCAACGATGTAAAAGCGCTTAGTGTTATGGGCTTGCCTGCAAGAGCCTTGTTGAAATCCGTAACCACTACAGGGTTTAGGGCAGCACGAAGGACTCCCTGGTTGAGCACGCCTCGGCCATCATCGACCCCTACTACGAAAAGATGAAGTAGGATGCCCAAAGAACAAGTCCCCTATCCTCGCATAGGGCCTAGATGCGGCAACTGGATGGACCTCACCTCAGGTTCGCGACCAAGAGCGTGTACACATGCTATGAGATGCACAGGCGGATCTTTACATGAGGAAGTGCCTCGTTAGCCAAATCGACGAGCCTGGATCGAGCCAAAAGCAGAGCAAGTGTCACAAGAAGTAGATGACAATTGGATAACCGTTTATGCTAGTTAATCATGCATGCAATATATAGTTTACTTTATTGGTGTGTGGACATGTCATGTGTCTAGTAGCCACCTATGTAATTATGCATGTAATAGTTTACTTTGGTGTGTGCAAATGCCATGGTTGTAGTAGCCACCTATGTAAGTGGCTATTCAATTTGGTTACGCAACCATGTCCTTATAAGTGTGTGTGTGTGTGTATATATATATATGTTGTTGTTCTGTATGCAATCCCATCGCACAACACACGTGTCTTATTAGCAGCAACCGTCTGTGTTATTATCGGTCTTCGCACACATTTCTGATTATAGACATGTTTGCCGCGTATCACACACATCTTGTTATATTGAACCATTTCTATTCTCTTGTCTCAACACAAAAGGTTCATCCGAGTGAACCGCATGCCGTATATCGCACACACCTTGATCTGGCTGACCGTTTATTTTATGTTGCCTAATCACAAACAGTTCATCCGAGTGAACCGTATGTTGTATACCGCAAACACCTTGTAACATCCCAATTTTCAATTTGGATGTTATACATAGATTATCATATGCATATCATATTTTACTTGCATTTTGGTTGTGATCCTAGAGATCTTAAGCAACTCAAGGACCCAAGGAGAGAGTTGGAGATTTCATTATTTTCATATTTGAATTTTCTCAAATTTGAAAAGAGGATCATTTTCGTTTTAATAATTTTTCTCTCTGAAATATTTCCAATATTAAAAATAAATGTGAGGAGATAAAACGACTTCTCCAAAATCAGAGGGGAATATTAGAGGAAAAATATTAAAATTAAATAAATATTTTATTTGGAATTTTATTGCTATTTTATTTGAATTAGAAAAATATGCATTTTTCAAAATTGCATTATTAGGCCAGAAAAATGTTCACTTTGTTCTAAATATTTTATTTAGAGGGTGAAAATTGTTTTTGCCATTTTTAGAAAAAAATTTATATTTTATTAGGATTTTTCATCGGCAGAATTTATTTCAAAAAAACAAAAGTTTCGGACCGACTAGGCCGAAGCCCAGCCAGCCCAGCCGCCGTGCGAGCGGCGGACTCCCGCCGGAGACCAGGTCGGCCTCGACTTCCGCGCTCCCTCATGCAAGAAGGAGCCCCCCCGAGGCCTTTATATACCCCGCCGCCCCGCCACCTCTCCCCACATCGCCCCGCCGCCGCAGCCCGCACCTCCGCCACCAGCGCCGCCGCCACCACAAGCCGCTGCCACCACCCGCAACGTCGCCCTGCCGCCTTGCCGTTGACCATGTCACCGCCGGATCTCGTCACCATGCCACCGCCGGTTTTTCTCGCGAACCGGTAAAAGTCACCCCGTTTTTTCGGTTTTGTTTTTAGATCGTTTTATCTGATGGTTAGGGTTTCCCGGTTTTCTTCGGTTTCGCTATTTTGCAAACGTTCGCCCGAACGCATCTGTTCACGAACGCGTTTGTTCATTCGTCTCTGATAGTGAACGTTCGTTTGTTAGTCTTTTTATTTTATTTTATTTTATTTTCGGCTAGGGACCTATCTGCGATTATTTTTATTGCAGATTAGCCCCCAATTTTCAAACCCTCGTTACTTTTTAACCGTTCGTCCAGATCCAGTGAAACCAACGCCAAAATCTTCATCTCGAACCCCTCTTTCCAGTTAATCAACTTGAACATGGTTTTGAAAAATTAATATTTGGTTGCAAGCAGATTTGAATTCGAGGCTCTTTTGATCATAGTTTGAGTTTCGTAGCTCCGATTTGATTGATTCTTTTGGCAAATCGAAGCACTTCAGTTGAACTTTTAGTTTGGACTTTCTTATTAGAGTTTTACCCTTGCATCTATGCTTGAGTGCTTATGTATGCTATTTTTTGTTTACGACAGAATTTCCGGAGTGTGAAGTGTGCTACTACGAGTGTCTTGGGTTTGCAGACCGTCAGCAAGGCAAGTAACACTTTGATTGTACCACTTATTACCCAGTATTATGCATTAGTCTCAATCCTCAAACACTACATGGTTAGGACTTGATTACTTGTGGGTACCGGGAAGTAGTGATGAGGTAGTACCTATTGCCTTTATTTTCAAACCCTGGGAGTTACACCTACATTATGCTTATATTGCTATGCTACGCTCGTAGACGTGGTTTGGTTTGAGTGATCCATAACAGATGTGAGACTTTTAATTAATGGTTAAACTTAAGGTGGCTACTTTAATACACATCTGGGTGGATTGGTTGAGGCACCCTAGAGCACCCAGTGGTTGTCTGGGCACCTAGAGCAATCCATTGTTGTCCTGGGATATCCCGGAGTATCCGTGCGATCATCCTACGGTTTGCCACCCAGGCTCAAAGGGATCATAAGTTTATTCATGCTGGAAACTTCCATGTGCAGCCACAAGCCATTATGGGCTCTAGCATAGTTGACTAAGTTGTGTGACCTCTTTCAGTGGTAGACTAGCAGATGTAGGGGATGTAGGTGTTACTGTCTACCCAGAGTAAAGAGTTAATGCTTCTGAAAGACTGTGTCTCGGTCATCCATTTCTCAAACACCATGTAGTGCGATAAAGCCAATGGAGGAGATTGAGTCTTGTGGGGAAAAGTGCGCAAACCTCTGCAGAATGTATAAACGAATCATGGTTAGCCGTGTCCCCGGTTATGGACATCTTGAGTATCTGGTACTTAAATTATTGTTTTGATCTCATCACTCTATTAATTAATTTTTTGGGTTAATGATTATTAATTTGGTATTGAGTTGGAGGAACCTTCTCAATGTTTTCAACAAACTTTGTAGTAAATAAAATTTATTCCTTTGTTGTAGGGAAAAATTAGCTTTCTGCAAAAATAACCATAAAGCCTCCACCAGCCAAATATGCATATAGTTATAGCTGCTACATGTTCATTGCTCTACAGTGTTATTTTGCTAGCATATTCCATGTGTTGACCCGTTTCGAGCTGCAACGTATTTTGTTGCAGGCTTTTTAGATGAAGAGTAAGGTGCGCTAGGTCGTTGTTTTACACTCAGCTATGCCGTTGGAGTTGATGGACTCGCTTTACCTTCAAAGCTTTTCATTGTTATCTTCATTAGATGGCCTTCGGCCATATTATTGTAATAAGTACTCTCTTTTGAGATATTCGATGTAATAAGTGTGTGATTGCAACTCTGTTGTAAATCCTTCAAGTACTGTGTGTATCAGCATTACCAATCCAGGGATGACACTTATGCACAGAGATTTGACCGTTTGAGGTCAGATCGCTACAAGATGGTATCAGAGCACACGCTGACTGTAGGACGCGACCACTAAGATGAGCCATAGGTCACTCTTCTCTACTCATTTCTAACTCTTCTCCACCTTCCACTCTATAGATGGCGGATTCAAGGAACAAGTTTGCTCAACCAGATGAAGACACCCCTTTTGGACGACACTAGAAGAAAGTCACTAGATACCTGAACATCGGAATACCAAGCTTCACCGTGACCTACACCGCCACTCTACCGGAAGAAGAGTGTTGGACCATTCGAGTACATGTTCCAGGAAGAACATTCATAGCAGTGACTGAGCCCATGGAGTTTTCCTTCAATGCACCAACCTGGAGTCTAGGAAAGAGCATGGCAGCTCACATCGCCATGGGACACATCGGCGAAGTTTACCGCAAGGATCTTAAGGACACCATCTATGAGATTTGTGGACGCCGAGATGAGCAATGGGAGATGATTTGCACTAGGAAGTACAAGTCCATTGCAGCCTGCATCCAGGAGTTAAACCAACACATTCATCGATAGGAGAACCAGATGTGCGCCAGCATGATAGACCCGAAGAAGGTGATGACCAGGAACATGGACCTAGAAGAGGAACTCAAGTCTACACGCAATGGATATGAAGAGGAAATTGCAATTCTACTGGAGAAGAATGAAGACCCGAAGAAGAAGCTAGGAGTATTCATGGGAGACCCCGCACTAGGAGGAGATGACGATCATCCCGAGGACTACATCATCATCAACGACACCGACTCTGACCCCGATAGTGAGGATGACTATGAAGACGAAGCTGGAGCAGATATCATGGAATCTTCTTCTGATAAAAATTTTTAGTTGACCACCATATTATCGGTAGTATACCCCCATGTATATAGAATAGTCCGAGTACTATGTAACAGTAGATAGATCGATTGTATGCCCTTGTTTGAATTGAGTGGTGTGATATGAATGTGTGTTTGCCTCATGTGCATATGGGTAGTGATTTCTCCTTAGACCCCACTCCATTATAGTCTCTCCCCTCTAAACCTATCAGATGCCTCCGAGACGTGACCCCAGATTTGTTTTCCCACCAGAGCTCACCCAGCTGATCCAACAGCAGAATGCCTTGATGCAGTTACTAGTTTAGAACCAAGGCAACAACAACAACAACAACAACCCACCGCCACCACCTCCAGTTGACAACTTAGCCCGTTTTCTGAGGTTGAATCCGCCGGTGTTTTCCAGTAGCACCGAGCCGATTGTTGCTGATGACTGGCTCCACGGGATTGGAAGGGAGTTAACCACCGCAGGTTGCACAGATGCTGAGAAGGTGTGCTTTGCTGCACATCAATTGGATGGACCAGCAGCCTCACGGTGGGAGAATTACACAGCCACTTTTCCCATAGCCAATATCACTTGGAATCAGTTTCAACAAGCTTTCCGCACATCCCATGTCTCTACAGGAGCTAGAGCATGAAGAAGCGTGAGTTTCGCAACTTACGCCAGGGAAATCGTACTGTGGGGCAGTACGTGGATGAGTTTAGTAAGTTAGCTCGCTATGCCCAGATGATGTGGCCACAGATGCCGCGAAGTAGGAGAAGTTTACGGAAGGGCTGAATGATGAGCTGAGCATGCAGTTGATGGTGGCAACATTCAATAACTACCAGGATTTTGTAGATAGGGCCCTAATGATTGAAGGCAAGCAACAACAGATAGAGGGCCGTGTCGGTGTCAAAACCGGCGGATATCGGGTAGGGGGTCCCGAACTGTGCGTCTAGGATCGATGGTAACAGGAGACGGGGGACACGATGTTTACCCAGGTTCGGGCCCTCTCCATGGAGGTAAAACCCTACGTCATGCTTGATTGATATTGATGAATATGAGTGTTACAAGAGTGGATCTACCACGAGATCATAATGGCTAAACCCTAGAATTCTAGCCTATGTGGGTATGGTAATGAGTATATAAGATGCCCTTTCCGGACTATCCCCTTCGGTTTATATAGACACCGAGGGGATCTAGGGTTTACATGGAGTCGGTTACATAAGAAGGAATCTTCGGTCACCAAGCTTGTATTCCACGCCAAGTAGAGTCCAATCCGGACACGGTGCAGTCTTCGGCCTTCATGTCTTCCCAGCCCATCAGTCTAGCCCATGGATAACAGGCCGGATGCCTAAGGACCCCTTACTCCAGGACTCCCTCAGTAGCCCCTGAACCTGGCTTTCAATGACGAGGAGTCCGGCGTGCAGATTGTCTTCGAAATTGCAAGGCGGGTTCCCCTTTATCCGAACTCCAAGGTAGTCTTCGGATGCAATAATAGTATCCTGACCTGTTACGCACACCATACACCACCGCAGAGAGAATATAATATTTGCACGAATCTAATCTGTTGACAGATTTTTCCAACACGACATTACGTCTGTCCGGTTATAATTTCGAACCGTTTTTCTTCTGCCGCTCCATGTTTTGAGACGCGGTTGCCATTGGCACGTCTTGTCAAAGCAGATATCATGTCCCCTTATCACGGGATTCTCATCAATGCGGGCATGGGTAACTGAACCGTGCCATTTACACAGCCCTTGGGAATAGGCGAATTTTTAGCATGAGCGGGGAGGTGCTTGATATTCGCGGCCTTTATAAGGGGTTAAGAACATTCTCCCTTTACCCACATCCTTCTTCATCTTTAGTCCTTTCGTCCTCGAGCTCTAGCGCCCAAGCTTTTATCTTTTCCTCTTTCGAGAAGGCACTCCAATCATGTCCGGATCCGGAGCAGGAGGCAAGTGGATGGCCTCCTCCGTTGAGAAGAAGAACATCACGGAGCTCTGAGAGGCCGACTATTTAGCCAAGGAGATTGCTCACCGACTCCCGGCAAAAGGGCAAATCGTCCCTACCCCCGAGCCCCATGAGAGGGTTGTGTTTCTGACACACTTCGTCCGCGGGCTGGGATTCCCTCTTCATCCATTCATCTGTGGATTGATGTTTTACTATGGGTTGGACTTCCATGATCTGGCCCCCAATTTTATCCTTAACATCTCCGCATTCATAGTTGTGTGAGAAGCCTTTCTCCACATCCCACCTCACTTTGGCCTATGGCTGAAGACTTTTAATGTAAAGCCAAAGGTGGTGCGCGGCCTGCAGGCTGAGTGCGGGGGTGCCATGGTGGGCAAGATGCCCAATACCACCTGGCTTGAAGGATCCTTTGTAGAGACGGTGAAGGGATGGCAATCGGGTGGTTCTACATCATCGAGCCGCGTGACGCCAACTGGGCGGCGGCTCCCAAATTCCGATCCGGAGTCCCAATGCGGCTTACCTCATAGCAAGAGAAAGGCCTGACCTGGGGATCTTTGGAAGAGATCACGAGGCTCCAAACGTGCCTCCAGAATATGATAACCCGGAAGATCATTGATGTGATCCAGGTCATGCTTGTACGGTGGATCCTTCCATGTCAGCGTCGAACCTGTTATTTGTGGGAGTTCGATTCGGTCAAGCACTAGACCCTATTAAGGCTTTTCGGCACGACGCACGAAGATATCTAGAAGCTGCTCTTCAAGGGCAGCGAGACACCGCCACCCTTGACCAAGGATCGCGGGCTCAACTTTAAGCGTTAGGCCAATTCGGTAGGCTATCAAGGTATAGTCTTTAAGGACATACTTCGAGGAAAGATACTAAGTCCTCTTATCAATTTCTTCTTCAAGCCTGGGTTGACCTAGCGGGACGGATTAGTAGTCCGGCTCCGCTGCCTGAAGGTGGAGAAACCTCACTCCTCACGAAGATGCTATTTCCGGTGCCTTGCGATGTACTAGAGAAGAAGGTCAAAACCACGGCCAAGGGGACCAGGAGTGGGCTTCGCCGAAGGAGCACCTTGGTCATCTCGTCTGACGATGAGACAGACCCCTCGGCCGCCGACGATGACGACGAGGAGCGAGGCGACTCCCCTCCTGCGAGAGGAAGGGAGAAAAGGGAGGCCTCCACGAGTTTGGAGGCGGAGGTGCCCAAAAGGGGAAAAGGCTCCCTCGCGGATAACTCTGCATGGGATGTCGACAGTAGTCTGGAGCGACCTCGCCGGACCAAGCCTCGGGCCGCCTCGTGAGTACCAGAATCAAAAACATCTGACCTTCTCGGTCTGTAATATTGATACATCTTAAACCTTGTCATTGCATTCCGGCACGCGATGGCTCCCCACGATCCTCGACAGAGGATTCGCTGGACTCGAAGGAGATGGCTAGCATGTCTCCGCCACCTGCCCATTCCATCTCATCCAAGGGAGATGAGGAGGTGGTGTCCAAAAAGACCTTCCCGGGCCGGGAGGGAGATTCCGGAGACCATCAGGGTGACGTCCCAGGATGACTCCTCGACTGCCGGACATGCGGGGGAAAAAGTCCCCATGGGGACTGGTGACGGGGCCCGAGTTCCCTTTGGGCCTTAGCCAGATACCATTCCGGAGGTCTACGTGGCTCTAGGGTCCAGCGAACGGCATTCCCCCCAAGGAGGGAATGTACCTGTTCCCCCGCTGATCTCTGTCCAACCAGAGGCACCGGATAATCTGCTGGAGGCGCTACAGGCGCCTCTATCGTGGATGAGCATCGTGTCCTTATGGACACGGTAATATAAAAGGTTCAGTTTGTCAAAAGTGGACTGACTGAAGCCTGCACGAGCCTTCTAACGGGCTTTGAGGTAAGTAATGTAACTGTAGGAAAAACATCACCGTATAGACAGTAGCCCCTGATGCTCTATTTGGTGTTCGGGAGGAAAAGCCAAACAGAGGATCAAGAATAAATATCGCAGGAGTCTAACATGAGTTGTCTATGTGAATAAGCAGGTGTCGCTGCAGGCTACCACTGCTCACACTGCGGAAGTTTTCGGACTGAAGCGGAAACTGGAGTTGGTCGAGGAGGAGCGAGGCCTCATGAAGAAACAGCTAGAAGATACCCAAGGTATGCAGTAACCTGTGGGTACATTTTGAAAAAAATGAGTTGTCCAGCCAGACTTAAAGTGTCATAAATTTTGTTAGTGGCCACGACCAAGGTGGCGGCCCTTAAGAAGGAGCAAGCCAAGGCCGAGGACAAAGCGGCCAAAGAACATGCCTCACGCGAGGAGCACGAAGCCCGGGTTGGCGAGGCGCAGCTGCTCCAGGGCGCGACAGAGAGGTTTGAGTCCTTGGAGCGCAATTGTAAGGTGCAAGAGTCCGAATTGGTGAAGGCCCGCCAGAGCGCGCAGGATGCACGAGCCAAAGCCCAGAGCGCCCTCCAGGAAATTCAGGCGGCCAAGAATATTACGGTGGGTAAATCCTTCCCCATGCATAGCAAGTGTGTAGAAGAAACATTCCTTGTACTTATCCTGAATTTGGATTTTCTAGGGGCGTTTACAGATCTGCCGCATAGTGTGTCAAATGCTGCCGAGCATTCTAAAGCCGAAGAAGGGATGTCTACGGAGAAGTTGTTCTGGTCCCAATATCTGGGATCCGAACATCCGGTGCCCTTCAGCGACCAGCTAAAGTAGTTGGTCGAGCTGCATAGGTTGGAAGAGCTAGCCATGAAGGACCTAATAGTCTGGCTGTGGCCTGCCGATCCTATACCTAGCAGCTACTTCAGGCTTGTGCTGCGGCTTGTTAGTGTCTGTCCGCGGCTCGAAGCCGTGAAGCGGTCGGTCTATATTGAAGGTGCACATATGGCCTTTGCCTGCATCAAGACGCATTGGGCAAAGCTGGATGCCAAGAAGCTAATGACCGAGGGACCGCCGGAGGGCAAGGAGCATCGTCGGCCTGAGCACTATTTTGAAGCTGTCCTAGAGGGGTCCCGCCTTGTGGCGGAGCAATGTTCGAAGGATATCATATTCTCATGAGAACATGTGTATTATCTTGCCTTGTAATATGGAACAACGGTGTTTATGTAGTATAATGCTTATGATTTAAATTTTACCTCCTGTGCGGCCATTTATTAACTCTGAGGGTTGACCAGTCGTCGGCTTCTTCCCCCACGTAGATAGTACGGGGGTGTTCGGGATAAATCTAAACACTCTTTACTCCACATTCTGGTCCTTAAAGGAGGTGTTTAGCGCAACGAACAATGCAATCGGACTATGTGGCCTTTACCGCCCTCACTTAGCCATAGGAGTTTGACAATTAAGAAAGTTGGCGAAGCCCTTGGTATTCGGAAGACCGAACTAGGGGCGCTATGCACGCCTAATCAGGGGAACCGATTCTTCGCAAGAAGCGGAAAAAAATCTCTAACGATTTGGAACCTCTCGAATAGCTGACCGGCTGTCGCGGCATCATGACAGTCAGTTTTCGGCTTTCTCTACTGAGGTGCTCGTCCGGAAGAACCGGGACACAATCGCAGTAGTTCTCCCTTTACTACCCTAGCCGATATAGCGGAATGTAAGGTAGTAAGCACAGGAGCCGGGCAACCCAACTATTGACCAAAGACATGATTCGGAGCCAATGCATATAATGCTATAAGTTCGGGGTGCCGAACTATACTATAAAAGTGTCCGGACTTTTTATTGCCATAGTGTTGGGTATAATGAAGCCCCTGGCGTAGTAATACATACCACAACATACATGTGCGGTAGGTGATTAATACCGAGGCGAGTAAATGGAAAAATCAAATAATGAGCTGACGCTACCGTGTACTCACCATTGTGATGTAACTAGTACGTCGGGGCGTACTTTGTACAAGTAATATGATAAGCAAAAATAGGGCTATTTAACATCCCTCAACCAAGGGCGAGCTACATGTGGGTATGAAGAGCAAGTATGGCAATCATTTAGTAGAGACCACCTGGGGATTCCCTTGTAAGCCAGAGCTCCTTGCCTCCTTGGTGTGTTCTCCAAGAAGGTTGTCCGCATAGACATTCAAAAGAGAAGAAAACTCGTGAAAAGGAAAAGTGAAATCGTGCAAATCCCAGGTCGGTCGAGCCATACAGTGGATCGTGAACGAGTTATGCCTCCGTCAGTTCCCCTGGGGTTTTGAGTGCGTAGTTTATGTATGCGCGGTATTGGTGTCGTTGCCTTATCAGGGCTGGGACGGAGGTCATATTGCTAATTCGGCCGAGCCGAGCTGTCCTGCTGCAGTGTGCTCTGGACCCTCTTGATGATGTCCAGGGGCTCGGCAGCCGGATTATAATGCTACTTGAGAAGGCCGCTCTGTACTTTTGCTGCTAGGGCGGCGATGGTATCCTCTGTACGGAGGGAGAGTTCCGTGTTTCCATTTACTGTAATGATGCCACGTGGGCCGGGCATATTGAGCTTGAGATAAGCGTAATGTGGCACCACATTGAATCTAGCGAATGCGGTTTGTCCGAGCAGAGCGTGATAGCTGGGGCGATATCGAAGATTAGTTCTTCGCTTCGAAAGTTACCCAGGGACCCGGATACTACCTCCAGCGTTACTGAGCCAGTACAGCGGGCCTCTACGCCTGGTATGACTCCTTTAAAGGTAGTCTTCATGGGCTTGACCTGTGAGGGGTCGATGCTCATTTTACGTACTGCATCCTGATAGAGAAGGTTGAGGCTGCTACCACCGTCCATTAGAACTCGCATTAGGTGAAATCCATCGACGATTGGGTCGAGGACCAGTGCGGCTGAACCGCCATGGCGGATGCTGGTTGGGTGATCTCGGCAGTCGAAGGTGTTCGGGAATGACAACCACTGATTGAATTTCGGGGCGACTGGCTCTAACGCATAGACGTCCCGAAGTTCACGCTTGCGCTCCCTTTTGGGGATGTGTGTAGCGTATATCATGTTCACCATTTTGGCTTGAGGGGGAAATTTCTTTTGCTCCCCAGTGTTCGGCTACCGGGGCTCCGCGTCATCGTCCTTGCTCTATGATTCTCCTTCCTTGTTTCTGTTGTTGACTTTGCTGGCTTGTTTAAATAACCGGCGATCTCTGTTGGTATGGTTGGCCGGTTTGTCTGGGGTGCCGTGTATCTGGCAAGGACGATCGAGTATGCAGTCCAAGCTGGATCGTCCTCTGTTGCTCTTTTTATAGGGCTTCTTTCACTGGCCAGACTTGGAGCCACTGAATCCGGCATGAACTATAGTGTCATCGGCATTATCGCCATTGCTTTGGTGTTTGTGTTTGTTCCGCCGGAGCTTGCTGGTGCTGTTTTTGGCCTCAGAGGGGCCTATTTCGTTGGATGTGTTTGTACTGCGAGCCATCCAACTATCCTCTCCTGTGCAAAAGCGGGTCATAAGTGCCGTGAGGGCTGCCATGGATCTCGGCTTTTCCTTGCTGAGGTGGCGGGCAAGCCATTCATCCCGGATGCTATGCTTAAAGGCCGCTAGGGCTTCAGCGTCCGGACAGTCGACGATCTGGTTCTTTTTGGTTAGGAACCTAGTCCATAATTTTCTGGCTGATTCTCCAGATTGTTGAACTATGTGGCTTAAGTCATCGGCACCGGGTGGCCGGACATATCTACCTTGGAAGTTGTCGAGGAAGGCCTCTTCCAAGTCCTCCCAGCTGCCGATGGAGTTCTCGAGCAGACTATTAAGCCAATGTTGAGCTGGTCCTTTGAGTTTTAATGGCAGGTATTTGATGGCGTGGAGGTCATCTCCTCGGGCCATGTGTATGAGAAGAATAAAATCTTCTATCCATACCGCGGGGTAAGTTGTTCCGTTGTATGATTCAATATTGACAGGTTTGAACCCTTTGGGGAAATGATGATCCAGCACCTCGTCTGTGAAGCAGAGAGGGTGTGTGGCGCCTCTATAACGGGCCGTGTCTCGGCGTATCTCCGATGACGTCCATCTATGATTATCGGCTCGGGTGTGATTAATTTTGTCACATTCGAGTAGGTAGCTGCCATCCCGAGTATGGGAACGTCCTTGCGATCCGTATATAGATCAGGTGTGTCCTGCTCTATTGTCAATTTTTGCCGAAGATCGTATGTATGGTCCTGAGCTGGTCTGTCCCTGTTTTTGCGAGGCGGTTGTGTGGGTTGTTGTTCGGTCTGAGTTGCCATTTTATCCCAACTGCGGGGTGCTCGATCCGCATTGTGCGAAGGAGGTATGGGATATGTTGCCTCCTCATCGAATTGAGGTAGCAGTTTGCGTTTTGGGTACCTCCTGGCTGGGTGCTTGAGGCCGTATTCCTCAGCTATCAGGACATCAGTCCATCTGTCAATGAGCAGGTCTTGTTCAGCTTGAAGTTGATGTTGTTTCTTTTTCAGGCTTCTTGCAGTGGCTATGAGCTGAAGCTTAAAGCGTTTCTGCTCAAGAGGATCCTCAGGCACGGTGAAATCTCCGTTGCCAAGGCTTGTCTCCTCCTCGGAGGGTGGATTGTAACTATCATCCTCCCGGCCATCTTCCATGGCCTGTTCGTTGGGGTTATTTTGCCTGTTGTCGTGGTCCTGTTCGGATGTAGCCCCAACGGGGCCTTCATTGTTTTCGTCGTTGCTCGGAGTACTATTTTCTCTAGGCCCAGTGTCTCCGTTCTTTGAGCGGCGGTGCTTAGAGCGGTGTTTGGGCCGCCGGTGCTTGGACTGTGTCACGAAGGTTTTGTTCGTATCCGGCTCTTCTTTGTCATCGCCAGATCCTTTAGGTGTATCAACCATGTACACATCGGATGAAGAGGTGGCCATCCATCGTCCAGTGAATGGCGGGTCTTGGCCTTGCTCCTTGTCGGCATCATCGTCCATACCGTCGATGTCTTCGGAGCCATAGTCAAGCACGTCGGTTAAGTCATCGACGGTGGCTATGAAGTGGGTGGCGGGTGGGAAGCGAAATTCCTCATCATCCATCTCGAGCTCGAATCGGATAGAGTTCGGCTGTGATTCCTTTTCCAAGGACAAATTCTTTAAAGATTTTAGCATGTCACCCAAAGGCGAGTGTTGGAACATGTCAGTGGCGCTGAACTCGATGATTGATAACCGATCTAGCTCGGTGTCCGCGGGTGTACACAGTCTGGAACTAGAAACCGGAGACGAGTCCGAAGTTCCGTTAAAGCGAATATCACAGGGCGTCGAGTCCACGTGCGGCTCCAACACCGCGGACTCTGAGGCCTCGGATGGCTCGGTCTGCTTCGGCTCTAAGGTCGTTGCAGCCGCAGGAACCATCTCCTGGGTGTGATCCGACGACATATTTAAGTCATGTTCATCGGGATGAGGGGGAGCGATCGCCGTGGGCTCCAGTCCCTCGAAGATCAAGTCTCCACGGATATCCGTGGCATGGTTCAAGCTTCTGAATCCGACCTGATGGCCAGGGGCATGCTTGTCGATCTGCTCCAGATGGCCAAGCGAGTTGGCCTGCAGTGCGAAGCCGCCGAATACGAGGATCTTTTCGGGGAGGAAAGTTCCTCCTCGGACAACATCATTATTGACGATTGAGGGGGACATCGAACCTTTTGTCGACGGAACAGTGGAACTCTCAATGAAAGAAGCAATGTCGGTGTCAAAACCGGCGGATCTCGGGTAGGGGGTCCCGAACTGTGCGTCTTGGATCGATGGTAATAGGAGAACGGGAACACGATGTTTACCAGGCTCGGGCCCTCTCCATGGAGGTAAACCCTACGTCCTGGTTGATTGATATTGATGAATATGAGTGTTACAAGAGTGGATCTACCACGAGATCATAATGGCTAAACCCTAGAAGTCTAGCCTATGTGGGTATGGTAATGAGTATATATGATGTCCTTTCCGGACTATCCCCTTCGGTTTATATAGACACCGAGGGGATCTAGGGTTTACATGGAGTCAGTGACATAAGAAGGAATCTTCGGTCACCAAGCTTGTCTTCCACGCCAAGTAGAGTCCAATCTGGACACGGTGCAGTCTTCGGCCTTCATGTCTTCTCAGCCCATCAGTCAGGCCCATGGATAATAGGTCGAACGCCTGAGGACCCCTTAGTCCAGGACTCCCTCAGGATGCAAAAGGAAATATGGACAAGGGAAGTATAATTCTGGAGCTCAGCAGAAGCCTCGTTTTAGCCCGAACTCGGGAGGACACAGTCATAATCATGGAGGTCATACCCACAATGGAGGGAGTTCACATAATCACAATGGCCCCAAGAATGGGAATGGGAATGGAGAAAGCAACAGACATAACCATTCCAACCCAGCAACACCCGCCAGGAAGGATTTAAGTCACATTACTTGTTTCAAGTGCGGGAAGACTGGACACTACGCCACTGAATGTCCTGAAGCAAAGAATGGAAATGGAAATGGAAATGGAAACTCTGGGAAGAAGCCCAATCCGTTCACGAAAGGTCAGGTGAACCACATCAACGTGGAGGAGGTTGAAGATCAGCCTGACGCAGTGATCGGTAAGTTTTTGATTAAGTCATTTACCGCACTCGTTCTTTTTGATACTGGTGCATCGCATTCATACATATCAAGGGGATTTGTGGACAAGTTTAAATTGCCAACCATAGCCCTCAGGTCACCCATGTTAGTAAGTTCACTAGGAGAAGAGTATATGGCCAGCCGATGGTGTGATCGGTTACCCTTAACCATGGGTAGTCATGTTTTCCCCTCAGACCTAATAATTTTGGAGTCCCTGGGATTGGATATAATATTAGGCATGGATTGGTTATCGAAGTATGAAGGAAACATCGACTGTGCTAGTAATTCAATTTTACTCACCACCTAGAGGGAAAAAGGATCAAGTATGTGTCTAGGCATGCGCAAAGGACGACTCAAGTAAATTCTCTCTCGGGAGTTGTTCAAGAAGAAGTGCCTGTAGTGAAGGATTACCTGGATGTATTTCCCGAGGAACTACCAGGCATGCCACCAGATCGAGACATTGAGTTTTTGATAGAGCTTTTGCCAGGCACCGGACCGATATCAAAGAGACCATACCAGATGCCCGCAAATGATCTGGAGGAAATTAAGAAGCAGATTAAAGAGTTATTGGACAAAGGCTACATTCGAGGAAGTTCATCACCATGGGGAGCCCCAGAGCAGTTGGTTAAGAAGAAGGATGGATCTTTGAGAATGGTTGTTGATTATCAATCATTGAATGAAGTGATGATCGAGAACAAGTACCCACTACCGATGATCAACGATTTGTTTGACCAGCTGCAAGGAGCTAAAGTATTATCCAAGATCGATCTGCGATCAGGATACCACCAATTGAAGATTCGGGAACATGATATACCTAAGACAGCTTTTACCACAAGGTATGGGCTATATGAGTACACGGTCATGTCATTTGGATCGACAAATGCCCCTTCTTATTTCATGAGCATGATGAATGAAGTGTTCATGGAGTTTCTGGATAAATTTGTTGGGGTGTTCATTGATTAGTGTCGGCGTTCTGGGAATGGGGGTCCCCATACTTGCCTGCCTGCGGCCCATGGGTGCCTTTGCTAGCAGGCCTGTACGACCCATCTTCATCAACAAGGCATTCAAGACCCTCGTGAGGGGCCAAGCCTCGCAAGGCGGACGACGCAAGACCCCCTCAGGAGCGGCCTCACTAGGCGGGGTCACGAGGGATGGAGAGATCAAGGCAAGGCAAACCTCGCGAGGTTCTCATGACGTGAGCCATGACGATCGAGACCAGGCAGGCGCCAACACGCGCAGCGTCCTTGTTTCCTCTTTGGTGCTAAGGGGGCAAGCGCAGGCACGGAGTACCGAGGCATCAAGCAAAGGTTTCCATATCGGTGCAACGAGACCAAGACCAGTAGGACGGTAATATGGAGGTCACCATGGAGCCCAAGGCAGCGTCACCACCAGAGCCTTTTGCACGCGAAGACCACTTTTGTCAGGATAAGCTATACTAGTTGTCCCCTTTCAAATTGGCCGTTGTTGGCTCCCTTCCTGCTCAATATTTGGGGAGAGGACCAGGGCCTCTATAAATAGGACTAGCCACCTCAGTAGAGGGAGGGGGGAAAAGAGGAGAAACGCAAGCAAGCAAGGCAAGCAAGCCTAGGGCGGCCTCACCTAGACAAGAACTAGTTCATCCCCACAATCACATCCACCAAGCACAAGAACACCTCTCCTCAGGAGGCTGTTCTTCCCCCTGTATGGTTCATCATCAGCTCAAGAGGCAATCCACCACCACCACACTGGAGTAGGGTATTACACCACAATGGTGGCCCGAACCAGTATAAATCTTGTGTCCTTTGTGTTGCGAGTTCGTCGAGTTAGTTCATAAGATCTTAGCTGACTTAGGACATGGATCAGTAGGGGGGAATCTTCGCGCGCACCCGAGTGTTCGAACCTTAAGGGTTTTTCCCGAACCCGTGATCCGACATTTGGCGCGCCAGGTAGGGGTGCGTCGAAGCTTCCCTTCCATCGCTCTATGCCATGTCGTTTCATCGTCTCCATGGCGGACGAACGCCGCGCTCGCGCCGACCGCCAGGCTGCCCTCGCCACCCGTGTTGCTTAGACGACCCCTGCCGACGGGCCACCCCGCCGCTCTCGGTCGACTGTCGCCAACGCCGCCACCGGCCTGGCGGGGAACGAGAAGCAAGCATCCTTGTTGCACCCCTCGGTGCGACAGGACGGCCGCACCGCCACTCCATCACTGACTCCCGCTGGTTCGTTGGCTCACGCTCGTCGCGTTCCCACAGATGCATGGGCCGCGCTCCTCATGGCTCACGAGCTCCTACTCTACCGCCTAGTCGATGACCTCTACGAGGATTGGCTTGACCGCATCACCGAGCTTGTCTGCGCCGCAGGGGGCTCCCCTGCGACGCCCCACTCTCTGCCTCGCCCTCCACTAGCCACGGGCGACGTAGCTCACAAAGCACCTCCACCACCTCTGCACCAAGACGGCGCCCTAGCGCCAAGGCGCGCGGCTCCATGATGCGACCCACTGCGTCCGGCGCCCGCACGTGATGAAAGAAGTTGTCAAGAAGTCTCTCGACTGCAAGAGAACGCTTCGCCACTCCTCGCACAGCCACGCAGGATCGTTTGCTACGGCAAGGCCCCGCGCCGCTTGCCGTAGCGGGGGGCTAGCGCCAAGACCAAGTTCCGCCTCCAAGGCGGTCCCCGGTGACCATGGCCAGCTGCGACGCCTTCAACCCCGAGCTACGTAGTGTCGTCTGGCCGGGCAGGTTCAAGCCAGATCTGCCTCCTCGCTACAACGGCACCCCTGACCCCGCGGAGTTCCTGCAGCTCTATGAGCTAAGCATCAAGGCGGCCAACGGTGACGAGAAAGTCATGGCGAACTGGTTTCCCATGGCCCTCAAGGATGACGCCCGCTCCTGGCTCCTGAACGTGCCTCCAGGCTCGATCTCTTCCTAGGACGAGATGCGTGACCGCTTCGTCGCCAACTTCCATGACACTCGCGACCGCCCCCCGGCTGCGGGTGACCTGCGTCGCATCAAGCAACAACCAGGAGAGACCCTCCAGAAGTACATCCAGCGCTTAAACAACGTTCGTCTCAAGATCCCCAAGGTGATGGATGAATCCATCATCTCCGCGTTTTATGATGGCGTCCGTGACGTCAAGATGAAGGAGGAGTTCGCCATCCACGAGGAGTTGTGCACGTCTCTGGAGTTGTTCAACCTGGCGACCAAGTGCGCCAGAGCTGAGGAGGGGCGCCTCTCCCTCCTCGAGCTCCCGGCTGCGAACCCAGAGGAGAAGAAAGTCAAGGACAAGGACGTGAAGCGCAAGGGAGCAGCCGTGCTCGCAGCGGAACCAGACACCAAGCGTGGCAGAGACCAGCCCGAGTCATCCAAGAGCAGCCGACCATTCTGCACCTTCCATAACCTGCATACCCACAACACTAGCGACTGTCAAGAGCTCAGAGCCATTCGAGAAGGACACTTCGGTCGACGCCCCGAGCGCAGTGACCGGGGCTACGGGCAAGAAGGAGGATGTGGTGGCGGACGCTGGGACGATCGTGACCCGCACCAGGAGTGGTGTGACCGGCATCGTGAGGACCGCTGGCAGGATCAGCCTCGCGAGGGCCCCTGGAGGGACCAGCCTCGTGAGGATCATCCTTAAGGCAACGCTAGCCTTCCTCCACTACCACCACCACCCAGAAGGAATGACGACCACCATCAAGATGAGGGGGCTGGGGGCTTCCAGGAGCCGTGCGCTATCGCCTGCATCTTGGGCGGAGCTCAAGCCCCAGCCTCGCGGCGTATCTTCAAACAGTTTGCTTGCAAAGTGAATGCAGTCCTCCCCAAGCTCGAGGCCACACGACCGCTCAGATGGTCCAAGTGCCCCATCACGTTCAGTTCGGCAGATCAGCTCAAGTGCGCAGCTACTGCTGGTGTCCTCCCAATGCTTTGTTCACTAGTCATCAGCAACGTGCAAGTTACCAAGACCCTCATCGACGGCGGCGCAAGGCTCAACGTCCTATCCGTCGACACGTTCGACAACCTCCAAGTGCCATATGTTACGCTTTAGCCTACTAGGCCTTTCTTAGGAGTGACCGACGACCCTACTACCCCGATCGGGCAGGTCCGCCTCCCCGTTACATTCGGAGAAGACAACAACTACCGCACCAAACTCACCGACTTCGATGTCGCCTATATCCGCCTGCCATACAACGCCATCCTCGAGTATCTAGCCCTGGCCAAGTTCATGGCGGTGACCTATCACGGCTACAATGTCCTCAAGATGCCGGGAAGTGGTGGAATCATCACGGTCCCGTGTGAGGAAAGAGACGTGGTGTGCTCCCTCGAGCGTGCCTTCCAAGCGGTAGCAATCGACGACCCCGACAGCCAGGGTGAGCACCCTCTGCAGGCCACACCCAAGAAGAAGCAGTTGTGCCACGCAGGGCCTCAGGAAAGCGGTGCCTCGTCAGGATCGGCGCCCACTCCTGGGGCGCCTCCCTTCATCGCATTGGAAAGCGTGCCCAGCGCCCCTCTCGGGCAGGGCTCGAGGGCTCTCTTCTGGAGAGCCTCAGACTTTGCCAACATCACGAGGGAGGCGCTTGGGCACCACTTGGAGGCGTGCTTCATGGCACGTTTCCCTGAGGAGAACACAGGGCAAGTAGTGCCCACCGTTCAGGAGTTCATCGCCAGGAACACTTAGGAACTGCAAGACGCAAGGGCCATGCGTGGCGGCCGCTGCTCACTAGGCGCAACTCCCCATCCAGGCGAGGATGCCGGGCTGCGCGTCTACATCGACGTCCCAGGTCTCAACCGGGCCGCCTCTCAGGAGCTTTTCTGGCCTTCACGCGTGGGACGCTGCAAGGGCCCACCTCACAGCTACGTTCGCATGCCTTTTGGCCTGCCGAGCGTGGCGACCGTCTATCAGCGCAACCTGCGGAGCATCCTGGTGGCTCAGGAGGCCAGGCACCACACTGCGCTGACGGACATGAAGACAGTCCTCAAGGAAATACCTGGACCCCTAGAGCCTCCCGAGGCTCAGGGCCCCGGTGGCTCATGAGGAGTAGCCCCTTCGCCGCATACCTTCATCTGCCCCAACTCTCCTTCATCAACAGAACCAGGTGACATTTTTCCAAGTTCATTTAGCTGGGTGCACCCCCAGGGCTGCATCATTCCCAGGCCACGTGGGTCCGTCCTTGTGGCATGTATCCCTTTTATGTCTTTAGCTTACCTTGTTGGGAGCGCCCCTCGGTCTACATCATCCCCAAGCCGCTCGGGCCTGACCCAGTGGCATGCATCTTCCCTTCATTTACTTAAGTCTACTGCTTCCATGCTTAATCTACCTGTGATTATTACCTGCTCGATCGCCACACACCATGGGAGCCATGCGCCGGCCGTCTTTCTTCAGGACCCTTCGCGTGAGTAAGTTAAGCACGGCGTCCGTGCTCGGGCCCGTCCCTGCAACGTTGATAAATCCAGCGGTTGAGCTCTGTCTGGCAGGTCGGCCCCGCTCACATCACCTCCTGGGGCCGTTGGTGCCTATCTTTCTCACGCGATAACCTCAGGAGATTCGTTTGGCACAGGTTGTCTAACCACCTCGCAGGACCAAGACAGCAAACAAGAACCAAGACTAGGCACAACCCGCCTTGAGGTAGAGCCTCGTGAGTCCCGCGCTGGCTCATGAGGGCCAATACACACCTCGTCTAGCCCTACCGTGCAAGCCACGTGTCAGGGCGGGGCTGTACACGCCCCGGGGGCTCTCCATAGTAGGGAGTCACCTCTCACACACCAGAAGCGAATCAGCAATCACAACGGTGACCGGTGCCCTTCCTCGCGCTAACTTGCAGGAACTTCCTGAGGGCCACAGCAGGTGGTACTGCGGACTCTCCCTCTTCTCTCATGTGATTCGCTTGCGCATTAAAAGGGGGGCTCCTAGGCATCGCGCCTCAGGAGCTCTTACTAGCTCTCCATCCCTCACCCCCTAGCCTTGACCATGGCATGCGACCTGGCATACCAGCGGCGGCTGAGCTCGCTCGAGGTCCGGGACCCGAGGACGCAGAGCACCAAGAAGAACATCCAGCGCTTAAACAACGTTCGTCTCAAGATCCCCAAGGTGATGGATGAATCCATCATCTCCGCGTTTTATGATGGCGTCCGTGACGTCAAGATGAAGGAGGAGTTCGCCATCCACGAGGAGGTGTGCACGTCTCTGGAGTTGTTCAACCTGGCGACCAAGTGCGCCAGAGCTGAGGAGGGGCGCCTCTCCCTCCTCGAGCTCCTGGCTGCGAACCCAGAGGAGAAGAAAGCCAAGGACAAGGACGTGAAGCGCAAGGGAGAAGCCGTGCTCGCGGCGGAACCAGACACCAAGCGCGGCAGAGACCAGCCCGAGTCATCCAAGAGCAGCCGACCATTCTGCACCTTCCATAACCTGCATACCCACAACACTAGCGACTGTCAAGAGCTCAGAGCCATTCGAGAAGGACACTTCGGTCGATGCCCCGAGCGTAGTGACCGGGGCTACGAGCAAGAAGGAGGATGTGGTGGCGGACGCTGGGACGATCGTGACCCGCACCAGGAGTGGCGTGACCGGCCTCGTGAGGACCGCTGGCAGGATCAGCCTCGCGAGGGCGCCTGGAGGGACCAGCCTCGTGAGGATCGTCCTTAAGGCAACACTAGCCTTCCTCCACTACCACCACCACCCAGAAGGAATGACGACCACCATCAAGATAAGGGGGCTGGGGGCTTCCAGGAGCCGTGCGCTATCGCCTGCATCTTGGGTGGAGCTCAAGCCCCAGCCTCGCGGCGTATCTTCGAACAGTTTGCTTGCGAAGTGAATGCAGTCCTCCCCAAGCTCGAGGCCACACAACCGCTCAGATGGTCCAAGTGCCCCATCACGTTTAGTTCGGCAGATCAGCTCAAGTGCGCAGCTACTGCAGGCGTCCTCCCAATGCTTTGTTCACTAGTCATCAGCAACGTGCAAGTTACCAAGACCCTCATCGACGGCGGCGCAAGGTTCAACGTCCTATCCGTCGACACGTTCGACAACCTCCAAGTGCCATATGTTACGCTTTAGCCTACTAGGCCTTTCTTAGGAGTGACCGACGACCCTACTACCCCGATCGGGCAGGTCCGCCTCCCCGTTACATTCGGAGAAGACAACAACTACCGCACCAAACTCACCGACTTCGATGTCGCCTATATCCGCTTGCCATACAACGCCATCCTCGAGTATCCAGCCCTGGCCAAGTTCATGGCGGTGACCCATCATGGCTACAATGTCCTCAAGATGCCGGGAAGTGGTGGAATCATCACGGTCCCGTGCGAGGAAAGAGACGTGGTGTGCTCCCTCGAGCGTGCCTTCCAAGCTGTAGCAATTGATGACCCCGACAGCCAGGGTGAGCACCCTCTGGAGGCCACACCCAAGAAGAAGCAGTTGTGCCACACATGGCCTCAGGAAAGCGGCGCCTCGTCAGGATCGGCGCCCACTCCTGGGGCGCCTCCCTCCATCGCATTGGAAAGCATGCCCAACGCCCCTCTCGGGCAGGGCTCGAGGGCTCTCTTCTAGAGAGCCTCAGACTTTGCCAACATCACGAGGGAGGCGCTTGGGCACCACTTGGAGGCGTGCTTCGCGGCACGTTTCCCTGAGGAGAACACAGGGCAAGTAGTGCTCACCGTTCAGGAGTTCATCACCAGGAACACTTAGGAACTGCAAGACGCAAGGGCCATGCGCGGCGGCCTCCGCTCACTAGGCGCAACTCCCCATCCAGGCGAGGATGCCGGGTTGCGCGTCTACATCGACGTCCCAGGGCTCAACCGGGCCGCCTCTCAGGAGCTTTTCTGGCCTTCATGCGTGGGACACTGCAAGGGCCCACCTCACAGCTACATTCGCAAGCCTTTTGGCCTGCCGAGCATGGCGACCGTCTATCAGCGCAACCTGCGGAGCATCCTGGCAGCTCAGGAGGCCAGGCACCACACTGCGCTGACGGAGATGAAGACAGTCCTCAAGGAACCACCTGGATCCCCAGAGCCTCCCGAGGCTCAGGGCCCCGGTGGCTCATGAGGAGTAGCCCCTTCGCCGCATACCTTCATCTGCCCCAACTCTCCTTCATCAACAGAACCAGGTGACATTTTTCCAAGTTCATTTAGCTGGGTGCACCCCCAGGGCTGCATCATTCCCAGGCCGCGTGGGTCCGTCCTTGTGGCATGTATCCCTTTTATGTCTTTAGCTTACCTTGTTGGGAGCGCCCCTCGGCCTACATCATCCCCAAGCCGCTTGGGCCTGACCCAGTGGCATGCATCTTCCCTGCATTTACTTAAGTCTGCTGCTTCCATGCTTAATCTACCTGTGATTATTACCTACTCGATCGCCACCCACCATGGGAGCCGTGCGCCGGCCGTCTTTCTTTAGGACCCTTCGCGTGAGTAAGTTAAGCACGGCGTCCGTGCTCGGGCCCGTCCCTGCAACGTTGATAAATCCAGCGGTTGAGCTCTGTCTGGCAGGCCGGCCCCGCTCACATCACCTCCTGGGGCTGTTGGTGCTTATCTTTCTCACGCGATAACCTCAGGAGATTCGTTCGGCGCAGGTTGTCTAACCACCTCGCAGGACCAAGACAGCAAACAAGAACCAAGACTAGGCACAACCCGCCTTGAGGTAGAGCCTCGTGAGTCCCGTGCTGGCTCACGAGGGCCAAGACACGCCTCGTCTAGCCCTACCGTGCAAGCCACGTGTCAGGGCGGGGTTGTACATGCCCCGGGGGCTCTCCGCAGTAGGGAGTCACCTCTCACACACTAGAAGCGAATCAGCAATCACAACGGTGACCGGTGCCCTTCCTCGCGCTAACTTGCAGGAACTTCCTGAGGGCCACAACAGGCGGTACCGTAGACTCTCCCTCTTCTCTCATGCAATTCGCTTGCGCATTAAAAGGGGGGCTCCTAGGCATCGCGCCTCAGGAGCTCTTACTAGCTCTCCATCCCTCACCCCCTGGCCTTGACCATGGCATGCGACCTGGCATACCAGCGGCGGCTGAGCTCGCTCGAGGTCCGGGACCCGAGGACGCAGAGCACCAAGAAGAACATGGAGGGGAGGGGGAGGCCCGCACGGGCCTAACCAAGCTACACTACAGTGGCCGACACACGAGTCCGACATGACTCGAGGAGCCGACCCCAGACAGCCAAGATAAGGTCTCGCTCTGGATCCACTAGTCGATACGACATGAGACCCTCGCTCACTCCCTTCGCTACCCTGTTGCGGCAATGTTCTCTTCCTTTCCCATCCTAACATAGCTGCTTGCGAGCTAAAGGGGACCTCTTGAGCATCGCGCCTCAGGAGCTCTTACTGGACCTTGGACCGCTCACCTCCTGGCCTTGACCACGGCACGCGACCTGGCATACCAGTGACAGTTAGAGAATGCCTGGGGAATAGGACCTGTCAGCGTAGAGCACCAAGCTACCGCGGGACTGGAAAGGGGAGGTCGAGCCTCGGCAGGATATGCGCACGCAAATCTTCATAATGAGGGCTATGTTGACAAAAGGCATTACAGACGCTTTACACGCCCCCACGGGGTTCATTTCTTGATTCCTCGCAGGGACTTGTCAAGTCGGGCAGTTGCCGAGGCAGCGTGGGGAAGCAGAGACACCCACGTCCAATCAACTGCCACGTGTCGACCAAGGCTGCAGGATATTGGGGCCCGCGGTGCTCCGCACATGGCCTTTGGCTTCGCCTCGAAGCCAAGCCCGAGTGCGCCTTGGGCCCTGCGGCTACTGTCGGCATTCTGGGAATGGGGGTCCCCAGACTTGCCTGCCTGTGGCCCACGGCGTGGCTTTGCTAGCACGCCTGTACGGCCCATCTTCATCAACAAGGCATTCAAGACCCTCGCGAGGGGCCAAGCCTCGCGAGCCGGACGACGCAAGACCTCCTCAGGAGCGGCCTCACCAGGAGGGCTCGCGAGGGGCGGAGAGATCAAGGCAAGCCAAACCTCGCGAGGTTCTCGTGACGTGAGCCATGAGGATCGAGACCAGGCGGGCGGCAGGCGAGCGCCAACGCACGCAGCGTCCTTGTTTCCTCTTTGGTGCTAAGGGGGCAAGCGAAGGCGCGGAGTACCGAGGCATCAAGCAAAGGTTTCCATATCGGTGAACGAGACCAAGACCAGCAGGACAGCAAGACGGAGGTCAGCATGGAGCCCAAGGCGGCGTCACCACCAGAGCCTTTTGCAGGCGGAGACCACTTTTGTCAGGATAAGCTGCAGTAGCTGTCCCCTTTCAAATTGGCCGTTATTCGCTCCCTTCCCACTCAATATTTGGGGAGAGGACCAGGTCCTCTATAAATAGGACTAGCCACCTCAGTAGAGGAAGGGGGACAAGAGGAGAAAGGCAAGCAAGCAAGCAAGCCTAGGGCGGCCTCATCTAGACTAGAACTAGTTCATCCCCACAATCACATCCACCAAGCACAAGAACACCTCTCCTCAAGAGGTTGTTCTTCCTCCTGTTTGGTTCATCATCAGCCCAAGAGGCAATCCACCACCACCACACTGGAGTAGGGTATTACACCACAACGGTGGCACGAACCAATATAAATCTTGTGTCCTAGGTGTTGCGAGTTCATCGAGTTAGTTCGTAAGATCTTAGCTGAGTTAGGACGTGGATCGGTAGGGGGGAAATCTTCGCGCGCACCCCAGTGTTCGAACCTTAAGGGTTTTGCTGGAACCCGTGATCCGACAATGATATTTTTGTATACTCGAAGAATGAAGAGGATCACAAGGAGCATTTGTGTTTAGTTCTCGAGAAGCTCAGGGAACATCAGTTGTATGCCAAGTTTAGCAAGTGTGAGTTTTGGTTGAAGGAAGTTGGATTTCTTGGACATGTTATATCAGGAGAAGGTATAGCGGTAGACCCTAACAAGGTTCAGTCTGTAACTGAGTGGTTGACACCCACCTTAGTTGGGGAGATCCGCAGTTTTCTAGGACTCGCAGGATATTATCGGAGGTTCATTGCGATTTTTTCCAAGATTGCGAAGCCTATGACGGAGTTGTTGAAGAAGGACACTAAGTTTAAATGTATGGATGAATGTGAGGCCAGTTTTTAGGAGTTGAAGAAACGTTTGGTTACAGCCCCAGTGCTGATTCTTCCGGATATACACAAGGATTTCCAAGTGTATTGCGACGCTTCTCACTTAGGACTTGGAGGAGTACTTATGCAGGACGGAAGAGTTGTTTCATATGCCTCATGACAACTTTGACCTCATGAGTTGAATTATGCTACCCACGATTTGGAGTTAGCAGCCGTAGTGCATGCGCTTAAGACCTGGAGACATTTCCTGATTAGAAATAGATGCGATGTGTACATGGATCACAAGAGTTTGAAGTACATTTTCATGCAGAAGGAGCTGAATCTTAGACAGAGGAGATGGTTGGAGCTTATAAAGGATTATGATATGAAACTGCATTATCACCCAGGGAAGGCCAATGTCGTAGCAAACGCTTTGAGCCACAAGAGTTATGCCAATACCCTTGTAAGAGGAGGATTACCGCAGGAGTTAGTTGACGATCTCAAGGAACTTCATTTGGAGATAGTTCCAAGAGGTTTTGTGGCAACAATGGAGGTGCAGTCTACATTATTGGGGAAGATTCAAGAAGCTCAAAGGGACGATAAGGAAATCATTGAGATAAAGGAGAAAATGAGCAAGAGAAAAGCCAAGGGTTTCCATGAGGATGAGCACGAGACCTTATGGTTTGAGGACCGTATATACGTACCCAGTAATGCAGAGATCAGAAAGTTAATACTTAAGGAAGCTCATGCCTCGCCATACTCGATACACCCCAGAAACACCAAGATGTATTTGGATTTGAAGGAGCATTTCTGGTGGACTGGTATGAAGAAGGACATTGCCGAGTATGTAGCCGTGTGTGATGTATGTCAGAGAGTGAAGGCAGAACATCAGAAGCCAGCAGGATTACTGGAACCCATGCCGATACCAAAATGGAAGTGGGACAAGCTCTGCATTGATTTCATCACCGGATTACCCAGGACCCGATCGGGATATGATTCAATCTGGGTAGTAGTTGATCGCTTAACCAAGGTAGCTCACTTCATCCCGATGAAGATCGCTTACACAAGCGCAAAGTTGGCCAACATATATATGACCAGGATCGTATGTCTGCATGGAGTTCTGAGGACCACCGTACCAGATAGAGGAACACAATTTACCTCAAAGTTTTGGAATCAGTTACACCAGACTTTGGGTACCAGGCTAGAGTTCAGTACAGCCTTTCATCTGCAAACAGATGGACAGACTGAGAGAGTTAATCAGATTCTAGAGGACATGTTGAGAGCTTGTGCACTAGATTACGGATCTAGTTGGGATGACAATTTTCCCTACGCCGAGTTCTCATACAACAACAGTTATCAGGCTAGTTTGAAGATGGCACCTTTCAAACCTTTGTATGGGAGAAAGTGCAGGACACCGTTGATTTGGGATGAAGTTGGAGATCGTTAGTTGTTTGAACCGGATTTGATCAAAGAGTCCGAAGAGAAGGTTAAGTTTATTCGAGATAGACCAAAGGTAGCTTAGTTCAGGCAGAAGAGTTAGGCTGATACCAAACGCAAGGAGGTAGTCTATGAGATTGGAGACCAAGTGATAACCCACAAGTATAGGGGATCACAACAGTTTCGAGGGTAGAGTATTCAACCCAAATTTATTGATTCGACACATGGGGAGCCAAAGAATATTCTCAAGTATTAGCAGCTGAGTTGTCAATTCAACCACACCTGGAAACTTAATATCTGCAACAAAGTGTTTAGTAGCAAAGTAATATGATAGTAGTGGTAACGGTGGTAAAAGGTAGCGGTAGCAAAAGTAATGTTTTTGGTGTTTTATAGTGATTGTAACAATAGCAACGGAAAAGTAAATAAGAGAAGAACAATATATGGGAAGCTCGTAGGCAATGGATCAGTGATAGAGAATTATGCCAGATGTGATTGATCATGTAACAGTCATAACCTAGGGTAACACTGGACTAGCTCCAGTTCATCAATGTAATGTAGGCATGTATTCCGAATATAGTCATACGTGCTCATGGAAAGAACTTGCATGACATCTTTTGTCCTACCCTCCCGTGGCAGCGGGTCCTATTGGAAACTAAGGGATATTAAGGCCTCCTTTTCATAGAGTATCGGACCAAAGCATTAACACATAGTGAATACATGAACTCCTCAAACTACGGTCATCACCGGGAGTGATCCCGACTGTCACTTCGGGGTTGTCGGATCATAACACATAGTAGGTGACTATAGACTTGCAAGATAGGATCAAGAACTCTCATATATTGATGAAAAAATAATAGGTTTAGATCTGAAATCATGGCACTCGGGCGCTAGTGACAAGCATTAAGCATAGCAAAGTCATAGCAACATCAATCTCAGAACATAGTGGATGCTAGGGATCAAACCCTAACAAAACTAACTCGATTACATGATAAATCTCATCCAACCCATCACCGTCCAGCAAGCCTACGATGGAATTACTCACACACGGTGGTGAGCATCATGAAGTTGGTGATGGAGGATGGTTGATGATGATGATGGCGACGGATTCCCCTCTTCGGAGACCCGAACGGACTCCAGATCAGCCCTCCCGAGAGAGTTTAGGGCTTGGCGGCGGCTCCGTATCGTAAAACAGGATGAATCCTTCTCTCTGGGTTTTTTTCAACTCGAAAGTTAATATATGGAGTCAGGGTTGAGGTTGGTGGACCGTCAGGGAACCCACGAGGCAGGGGGCGCAGAGGCTCCCCTGATGTGGGTCTTCCTTCCAGTATTTTTTATATATTCCAAAATAATTCTCCGTTGATTTTCAGGTCATTCCGAGAACTTTTATTTCTGCACAAAAATAATACCATGGCAATTCTGCTGAAAACAACATCAGTCCAGGTTAGTTCCATTCAAATCATGCAAGTTAGAGTCCAGAACAAGGGCAAAAGTGTTTGGAAAAGTAGATAGGACGGAGACGTATCAACTCCCCCAAGCTTAAACCTTTGCTTGTCCTCAAGCAATTCAGTTGATAAACTGAAAGTGATAAAGAAAAACTTTTACAAACTCTGTTTGCTCTTGTTTTGTAAATATGTAAAGCCAGCATTCAGGTTTTCAGCAAAGATTATGAACTAACCATATTCACAATAACACTTAGGTCTCATATTTACTCATATCAATGGCATAATCAACTAGCGAGTGATAATAATAAATCTCGGATGACAACACTTTCTCAAAACAATCATGATATGATATAAGAAGATGGTATCTCGCTATCCCTTTCTAACAACACCAAAACATAAATGCAGAGCACATTTAAAGATCAAGGACTGACTAGATATTGTAATTCATGGTAAAAGAGATCCAGTCAAGTCGTACTCAATGTAAACTATCAGTAATGGATGCAAATGACAGTGGTGCTCTCCAACTGGTGCTTTTTAATAAGAGGATGATGACTCAACATAAAAGTAAATGGATAGGCCCTTCGCAGAGGGAAGCAGGGATTTGTAGAGGTGCCAGAGCTTGGTTTTGAAATAGATATGAATAATATTTTGAGCGGTATACTTTCATTGTCAACATAACAACCGAGAGATCTCGATATCTTCCATGCTACACACATTATAGGCAACTCCCAAACAGAATGGTAAAGTTTATACTCCCCCTCCACCAACAAGCATCAATCCATGGCTTGCTCAAAACAACGAGTGCTCTAACTAACAAGATTCCCGGTGGAGTTTTGTTTGCAGTTATTTTGATTTGATTTGCATAAAGCATGGGACTGGGCATCCCGGTGACCAGCCCTTTTCTTGTGAGTGAGGAGCGGAGTCCACTCCTCTTGAGAATAAACCGCCTAGCATGGAAGATACAGATAGCCCTAGTTTATACATGAGCTATTCAAGCATACAAAACAGAATGTTTATTTGAAGGTTTAGAGTTGGCACATACAAATTTACTTGGAATGGCAGGTAGATACCGTATATAGGTAGGTATGGTGGACTCATATGGAACAACTTTGGGGTTTATGGAATTAGATGCACAAGGATTATTCCCGCTTAGTACAGGTGAAGGCTGGAAAAAGACTGGGAAGCGACCAGCTCGAGAGCGACAACAGTCATGAACATGCATTAAAATTAATCGACACCGAATGCAAGCATGAGTAGAATATAACGCACCATGAACATAAATATCATAGAGGCTATGTTGATTTTGTTTCAACTACATGTGTGCACATGTGCCAAGTCAAGCCACTCGAATCATTCAAAAGAGGATACCACCCTATCATACCACATCATAACCATTTTAATTGCATGTTGGCATGCAAGGTAAACCATTATAAGCTCCTAGATAATTTAGCATGGCATAAGAAACTACAATCTCTAATTGTCACTGCAAACATGTTTACTCATAATAGGCTGAATCAGGAACGATGAACTAATCATATTTACAAAAACAAGAGAGGTCGAGTTCATACCAGCTTTTATCATCTCAATAAGTTCATCATATAATCATCATAATTGTCTTTCACTTGCACGACCAAATAGTGTGGATAATAATAATAGTGCATGTGCATTGGACTAAGCTGGAATCTGCAAGCATCCAATTCAAGAGAGAAGACAAGGTAATATGGGATCTTTGTTAGATCAACAATAATGCATATAAGAGCCATTCAACATTTTCATTATGGTCTTCTCCTCTCGACCCCAAAGAATAAGAAAAGAAATAAAACTATTTACACGGGAAAGCTCCCAACAAGCAAAAGAAGAACAAGAAATCTTTTGGGTTTTCTTTTTAATTACTACTACTACAGGCATGGAAAGTAAACTAATTAAAAGCTACAACTATTTTTTGTTTTTTTACTAAAGTTTATTAAACACACAAGAAGAAAGCACAAAAAGGAAAATAAACTAGCATGGATGATACAATGAAAAATTATGAGCACCGACCACTAGCAATGAGTGTGTGAACATGAATGTAATGTTGGTGAGAAATACGTACTCCCCCAAGCTTAGGATTTTGGCCTAAGTTGGTCTATGGCCACGGCTCGCCTGGCGGATATCCAAAGTAATAGTTGGGGTCGTACTGACAAGAATCCCCCTAGTGCCACTGGTTGGCGATCTCTTCCAGATTCCACTGATAAACAGACTACCGGTGAGGATCAAATTGTGGTTCCGGCTCTGGCTCTGTAGCTGGTGTGGGGTTTCGGTAGGCGTGAATGGCCTTCAGCGGAACAAGGTACTTGCCTGTAGATAAGTCAAACAAAGAAGGAGCAGGCAAAGTAATAGTCTCAGGGTGGTTCTTATCAAATATCAGCTTGTACTTAAGCGTCTTTTTCTTATTCTTAATGATAAAATCATGTGCTACCATACTCTTATAGTCCAGAAAAACAGGAGGCAGTAACTTCTCTTCCTTCTCATAATGCCTAATAGGTATGTTAAAGTGTGCAGCGAGGCGCGAGGCGAAGATGCCTCCAAGGACGGGGCCTTTAGTGTGGTTAAGATTTAACCGCTTTGCAACAATAGCGCCCATACTAAATGTGTCATCACGGAACAAGGCATGGGACAAAATAACGATATCGGGGGCACTAAGGTTGCCACAGTTTCCGCGACCAATTAAGCATCTACAAGAAAATTTTGCGAAGTAACGTAAAACAGCAAAACGTATGCTAGTAGTTCTTGCATCGGAAACTTTCCTCGTTTCCCCTACAGCAATTGTATCAATAAACCCTTCCACATCATCACGATGTGGTTCCTCTACGCTGCCCCTCAAAAGGGATCAAACAAAGCCAACAAAAATCACGAAGTGACATCTCCTTATGCTCATCATATAAATAAAATTCCACCATAGGTGGTGATCTCCTAGCATGGAAATGAAAGTTTTGCACAAAGATATTGGTGAGTAAGAGATACTGTTTGCGTTGGTCGTGGAGGAAGGCGGTCAGGCCTGCATTATCAGCCAACTCATAAAAATCATCATAAATCCCGACTGCTCTCAAGAAATTATCACAAGGCCATTCACACGGCCGAACTTCCGCGGTGCAAGGGAGACTATATTTGGGCCACTTATCCTCCTCACTTTGCTTATCCTTCGAGCTTCGGCTCGATGAGCCCCTCAAAAATCTCTTCATCTTTTTCTGAAAATTTCTGGAATTTTTAGTAACTTCAAAATAGAGTGAACCAAACTCAACAAAATTGATAGAAACTACTCCTACAAGTGCCTATAGGCAATATCATGCATCAAAACTATTTTTGACCACATAAATTTGGCATGCAAGCTCAAGAACAGGGTCACCTAAGCAGCAGAAATATGCAATGAATAAAGCACTAGAACAAAAACTAATTGGACCATTGGAGGAGTCACATACCAAGGAACAATCCCCCAAAGCATTTTTCGAATGGAGCTTTGAGCAAGGAGATCGAAAATGGCAGCAAGATGAGCTTGGGCTCGGGTTTGAGCTGGCTAGTGATGTTTGTGGGAGGAAGAAGGAGTGTGTGGTGGCTGGAATAAGTGGAGGGGAGTCACTGTGGGCCCACGAGGCAGGGGGCGCGCCCAGGGGGTAGGGCGCGCCCTCCACCCTTGTGGCCATGTGCTTGTTCCCCCTGCTGTGTTTTCAGTGCCAGATATTCTCAAATATTCCAGAAAAAATCATATTTAAATTTCAAGGCATTTGGAGAACTTTTATTTTCGGGGTATTTTTTATTGCATGGATAATTCAGAAGACAGAAAAATTTTACTATTTTTGCTTTATTTAATACAAATAATAGAAAGTAAAAAAGAGGGTACAGAGAGTTGTGCCTTCTAACTTCATCCATCTCATGCTCATCAAAAGGAATCCACGAACAAGGTTGATCAGGTCTTGTTAACAAACTCATTTAGAGTAACATGAAACCGGAGAAATTTCGAATAACACTACATTACCTCAACGGGGATATGCATGTCCCCAACAATAAGAATATCATATTTCTTCTTGATAGTAGGAAGAGGAAATTCAAAACCTCCAATAGTAATAGTTGAAATTTTTCCAATAGAATTGATACTGTGGACTTGAGGTTGTTTCCTCGGAAAGTGTACTGTATGCTCATTACAATTAACATGAAAAGTGGCATTGCCTTTGTTTCAATCAATAACATCCCCTACAGTATTCAAAAAGGGTCTACCAAGAATAATAAACATACTATTGTCCTCGGGAATATCGAGAATAACAAAGTCCGTTAAAATAGTAACGTTTGCAACCACAACAGGCACATCCTCACAAATACCGACAGGTATAGCAGTTAATTTGTTAGCCATTTGCAAAGATATTTCAGTAGGTGTCAACTTATTCAAATCAAGTCTATGATATATAGATAGAGGCATAACACTAACACCGGCTCCAAGATCACATAAAGCAGTTTTAACATAGTTTCTTTTAATGGAGCATGGTATAGTTGGTACTCCGGAATCTCCTAGTTTCTTAGGTATTCCACCCTTAAAAGTATAATTAGCAAGCATGGTGGAAATTTCAGCTTCTGGTATCTTTCTTTCATTAGTAACAATATCTTTCATGTACTTAGCATAAGGATTCATTTTAAGCATATCAGTCAAACGCATACGCAAGAAGATAGGCCTAATCATTTCAGCAAAGCGCTCAAAATCCTCATCATCCTTTTTCTTCGATGATTTAGGAGGAAAAGGCATGGGTTTCTGAACCCATGGTTCTCTTTCTTTACCATGCTTCCTAGCAACAAAGTCTCTCTTATCATAACGTTGATTCTTTGATTGTGGGTTATCTAGATCAACAGCGGGTTCAATCTCTACTTCATTGTCATTACTAGGTTGAGCATCAACATGAACATCATTGTTAACATTATCACTAGGTTCATGCTCATTACCAGATTGTGTTTCAGCATCAGAAATAGAGATATCATTGGGATTCTCAGGTGTGTCAATAACAGGTTCACTAGAAGCATGCAAAGTCCTATCTTTTTCTTTTTCTTCCACTTAGAAGGACTACGTGCATCTATATTAGCTCTCTGAGAATCTTGCTCAATCCTCTTAGGATGACCCTCGGGATACAAAGGTTCCTGAGTCACTTTACCTCCTCTTGTTGCAACTCTAACAGCAAAGTCATTATTTTTACTATTCAATTCATTGAGCAAATCATTCTGAGCTTTAAGTACTTGTTCTACCTGAGTGGTAACCATAGAAGCATGTTTACTAATAAGTTTTAGTTCACCTATAACATTAGCCATATAATCACTCAAGTGTTCAATCATATAAGCATTATGTTTCAATTGTCTACCAACATAAGCATTAAAATCTTCTTGCTTAACCATAAAATTATCAAACTCATCTAAGCATGGGCTAGCAAACTTAGTAGGAGGGACTTCAGCCTTATCATATCTATAGAGAGAATTTATCTTTACTACCTGTGTCGGGTTATCAAGACCATGTATTTCTTCAACAAGACATAGATTAAGACCATGTATTTCTTCAACAGGCGGTAAATTTTTAACATCTTCATCTTTAATACCTTTTTCTTTCATAGATTTCTTTGCCTCTTGCATATCTTCAGGACTGAGAAATAGAATACCCCTTTTCTTCAGAGTTGGCTCAGGAATTGGTTTAGGATCAGGGATTGGATTCGAAAGTGTCTAATTATTTTCATTAGTCAACATAGTATTCAATAGAATTTTAGCTTCATCAACAGTCCTTTCCCTAAAAACACAACCAGCACAACTATCCAGGTGGTCTTTGGAAGCATCAGTTAGTCCATTATAAAAGATATCAAGTATCTCATTTTTGTTGAGAGGATGATCAGGCAAAGCATTAAGTAATTGGAGAAGCCTCCCCCAAGCTTGTGGGAGACTCTCTTCTTCAATTTGCACAAAATTATATATTTCCCTTAAAGCAGCTTGTTTCTTATGAGCGGGAAAATATTTAGCAGAGAAGTAATAAATCATATCCTGGGGACTACGCACACAACCAGGATCAAGAGAATTAAACCATATCTTAGCATCACCCTTTAATGAGAACATAAATAATTTAAGGATATAATAATAGCGAGTTTTCTCATCATTAGTGAACAGGGTGGCTATATCATTTAATTTAGTAAGATGTGTCACAACAGTTCCAGATTCATAGCCATGGAAAGGATCAGATTCAACTAAAGTAATTATCTCAAGATCAAGAGAGAAATCATAATCCTTATCAGTAATAAAGATAGGTGAAGTTGCATAAGCAGGATCATATTTCATTCTAGCATTCAAAGTTTTTTGTTTCAGCTTAGCTAAAAGCTACTTAAGATCACTCCTATCATTGCAAGCAAGAAATTCTCTAACAGTTTCTTCATCCACAACATAACCCTCAGGAACAATAGGCAATTCATATCTAGGGGAGAATCTTCATCATCACTCGCATCAATATTATCAGTTTCAATAATTTCATTCTCTCTATCCCTAGCAAGTTGTTCATCAAGAAATTCACCAAGTGGCACAGTAGTATCAAGCATAGAAGTAGTTTCATCATAAGTATCATGCATAGCAGAAGTGGCATCATCAATAACATGCGACATATCAGAATTAATAGGAGAAGCAGGTTTAGGTGTCGGAAGCTTACTCAAAGCAGAAGGTGAATCAAGTGTAGAGCTAGATGGTAGTTCCTTACCTCCCCTCGTAGTTGAGGAATAAATCTTGGTTCTTGGATCTTTCAGGTTCTTCATAATGATAAGCAGATATAAATCCCAAGTGACTCAAAGAATAGAGCTCTGCTCCTCGACAACGATGCAAGAAAATAGTCTTGATAACCCACAAGTGAAGGGAATCGCAACAGTTTTCGAGGGTAGAGTATTCAACCCAAATTTATTGGTTCGACACAAGGGGAGCCAAAGAATATTCTCAAGTATTAGTAGCTGAGTTGTCAATTCAACCATACCTGGAAACTTAATATCTGCAGCAAAGTGTTTAGTAGCAAAGTAATATAATAGTAGTGGTAATGGTGGTAAAAGGTAGCGGTAGCAGAATTAATATTTTTGGTGTTTTATAGTGATTGTAACAATAGCAACGGAAAAGTAAATAAGCGAAGAACAATATATGGAAAGCTTGTAGGCAACGGATCGGTGATAGCGAATTATGTGAGATGCGATCGATCATGTAACAGTCATAACCTAGGGTGACACCGAACTAGCTCCAGTTCATCAATGTAATGTAGGCATGTATTCCGAATATAGTCATACGTGCTTATGGAAAGAACTTGCATGACATCTTTTGTCCTACCCTCCCGTGGCAGCGGGGTCCTATTGGAAACTAAGGGATATTAAGGCCTCCTTTTAATAGAGTATCGGACCAAAGAATTAACACATAGTGAATACATGAACTCCTCAAACTACGGTCATCACCGGGAGTGGTCCCGACTATTTGCACTTCGGGGTTGCCGGATCATAACACATATTAGGTGACTATAGACTTGCAAGATAGGATCAAGAACTCTCATATATTGATGAAAACATAATAGGCTCAGATCTGAAATCATGGCACTCGGGCCCTAGTGACAAGCATTAAGCATAGCAAAGTCATAGCAACATCAATCTCAGAACATAGTGGATACTAGGGATCAAACCCTAACAAAACTAACTCGATTACATGAAAAATCTCATCCAACCCATCACCGTCCAACAAGCCTATGATGGAATTACTCACACACGGCACTGAGCATCATGAAATTGGTGATGGAGGATAGTTGATGATGACGATGGCGATGGATTCCCCTCTCCTGAGCCCCGAACGGACTCCGGATCAGCCCACCCGAGAGAGTTTAGGGCTTGGCGGCGGCTCCATATCGTAAACGTGATGAATCCTTCTCTCTGGGTTTTTTCTCCCAGAAAGTGAATATATGGAGTCAGGGTTGAGGTTGGTGGAGCGCCAGGAGGCCCATGAGGCAGGGGGCGCGCCCAGGGGGTAGTGTGCGCCCCCACCCTCGTGGACAGGTGGAGGCCCCCTGGCGTGGACCTTCCTTCCAGTATTTTGTATATATTCCAAAATAATTCTCTGTTGATTTTCAGGTCATTCGGAGAACTTTTATTTCTGCACAAAAATAAGACCATGGCAGTTCTGCTAAAAACAGTGTCAGACCGGGTTAGTTCCATTCAAATCTTGCAAGTTAGAGTCCAAAACAAGGGCAAAAGTGTTTGGAAAAGTAGATACGACGGAGACGTATCACCGAGCATATCTTCGTGTGTCACCACTTCGAGGAGTTAAATGATTTGGAGTTAAGGGAAAGTTATCCCCGAGATTTGTAGGACCATATCGAGTTTTGGAACGTATGGGAGAAGTTGCCTACAAATTGGAGTTGCCCAAAGGACGTTCAAGAGTTCATGATGTGTTTCACGTTTCCTAGTTGAAGAAGTGCCATGCAGAGATGGCTGATATTCCTCTAAGAGAGACAGTGCCCCTGGAAGCAATTCAGTTGGATAGTGATCTGATCTACGAGGAGAAACCCATCAAGATTCTTGAGTTTGCCAACTGAGTTACACGCAGCAAGGTTATCAAGTTTTGGAAAGTTCAGTCGAGCCACCATACCGAGGATGAAGCCACCTGGCAGTGAGAATAAGACCTACGGAAAGACCACCTGTCGGTGTCAAAACCGGCGGATCTCGGGTAGGGGGTCCCGAACTGTGCGTCTAGGCGGATGGTAACAGGAGACGGGGGACACGATGATTTTGCCCAGGTTCGGGCCCTCTCGATGGAGGTAAAACCCTACTCCTGCTTGATTGATCTTGATGAAATGAGTATTACAAGAGTTGATCTACCACGAGATTGAAGAGGCTAAACCCTAGAAGCTAGCCTATGGTATGATTGTTGTTCTTGGTCCTACGGACTAAACCCTCCAATTTATATAGACACCGGAGGGGGCTAGGGTTACACAGAGTAGGTTACAAGGAAGGAGATCTATGTATCTGTATTGCCAAGCTTGCCTTCCAAGCCAAGGAGAGTCCCATTCGGACACGGGACGAAGTCTTCAATCTTGTATCTTCATAGTCCAACAGTTCGGACAAAGGATATAATCAGGCTGTCCGGATACCCCCTAATCCAGGACTCCCTCAGTAGCCCCTGAACCAGGCTTCAATGACGATGAGTCCGGCGCGCAGTTTGTCTTCGACATTGCAAGGCGGGTTCCTCCTCCGAATACTTCATAGAAGATTTTGAACACGAGGATCGTGTCTGACTCTGCAAAACAAGTTCCACATACAACCGTAGAGAGAATAATATTTTCACAAATCTAATCTGCCGACGCATTCCGCAGTGTGACATCACACCACAGCCAGGTCACCATTCGAATCGTTTTTCACAACCAACCTTAGCGTGTTTCGCAAGGCAGTTTCCTTGGCATGTCTTGTCGAAGCAGAGATCGTGTCCCCTTATTACGGGATTCCCATCAATACGGACGTGGGTAACCCAACCGCGCCATCAATTACGGTGCTTGGGGGATAAGCGAGTTTTACCAGGCTGGTGGGGCCGCATAGTTTCGTCCGCCCTTATAAAGAGATAAGGGTCCACCTTTTTCTACCCATGCCTTCTTCCTCCTAGCTCATCCATTCTCGCGCACTCGAGCTCCAGCGCCCAAGTCCACATCCTTCTCCTCAACCCTCTCCAAACATGTCCGGAGCAGGAGGCAAGTGGATGGTCTCCTCTGTTATGGAGGGAGACATCAAAAAGCTGCGCGGGGCTGGATATTTAGCCGCGGATATTGCGCACCGGCTGCCAGCCGCGGGGCAGATCGTCCCTACCCTGGAACCTTATGAAAGGGTGGTTTTCCTCATCCACTTCGTCCGCGGACTGGGGTTTCCCCTCCATCCATTTGTCCGCGGCCTTATGTTCTATTATGGGCTGGACTTCCATGGTCTAGCTCCGAATTTCATCCTCAACATCTCGGCCTTCATCGTCGTGTGCGAGGCTTTCCTCCATGTCCGGCCCCACTTCGGCCTGTGGCTGAAGACCTTCAATGTTAAACCGAAGGTAGTAGGCAGCCAACAAGCGGAATGCGGCGGAGCCATGGTGGAAAAAATGCCCAACTTTACATGGCTCGAGGGCTCCTACGTGGAGACCATAAAGGGGTGGCAATCGGGGTGGTTCTATATCACCGAGCCGCGCGACACCAGCTGGATGGCGGCCCCCGAGTTTCGATCCGGAATCCCCATGCGGCTCACTTCCTGGAAGGAGAAGGGCCTATCCCGGGGATCATTGGTGGAGCTGGACGGACTCCAGAAGTGTATCCGGAACATGATAGGCAAGAAACTCAAGCTTGTCAACATAGTCCAGGTCATGCTCTTCCGCCGGATCCTCCCATGTCAACAATGGGCTTTCAACTTATGGGAGTTCGACCCGGCCCAGCACCAGACTCTAAGCGAGCTCTTCGACACGACGCATAAGGACGTCTGGAAGGTGTTGTTCAAGGGCGTCGAGGTCCCCCCTCCCCTTACCGAGGACCGCGGGCTAAGCGCGACGCGCCCTGCGAATCCGGTAAGTTCTGTACATCTCGTATGGTATTTATTTTCCATAGTTTAACCATGTGCGGGGTCTGAGCTCCCATGCCTTTGACAGGACTGGGTGGAGACATCGGAGAAGATTGACTCTCCGGCCCCTCTGCCCAAAGACCCTGCAGACGCTCTCCTGACGGAGATGCGGATCCGGCTCCTTATGAGGTGCCGGAGAAGAAGATCAAGAAGAAGGCCACGGGAACCCGAAAGTGTTCCCGGCGCCAGGTGGTACCGGACTCATCGTCCGATAACTCCCAGACGCACTCCTCCCGTGAAAACGAGGAGGAGGAAGATGACGGTTCTCCCCCTCCAGCCGGGGGAGACAGGAAAAGGAAGGCCGCCCCAACCGGGGAGTCCGGAGGGTCCAAGAAGGGAAGGACTCTCCTTACGGACTGTTCCACCACCGCGGCCGACAGTGAAGACGAGTGGTAACCCAGGGCCAAGCCCCTGGCGAAGTCGTAAGTATTCGGATACCAGAGTAACTCATAGCATACTTTTATTGCACTGCTTCTCCTAACGTCGAATATGATCATGCAGTCCGCCCCGAGCCCGCATCGACGTATCCTCGTCGGACGGTTCCTTGGACTCGCCGGATATGAATAGCGAGTCACTTCCAACCGCCTCCTCTCCTTGCCCTACGGACAATGTCGAGGTATTGTCTCAAGGGGCACCGAACCAAGGGGAGGTAGTCCTGGAGGCGCCTCAAGGCGACCTTCCGGACTCCAGGCGCAAAGGGAGCAAGACTCCCAAGGGCTCCAAGTTTGGCCCTCAGCCGAACACCGTGCCGGAACCTCCAGTGGTTCTGGACTCCGGCAGGCGGCCCCCTGCCAAGAGGGACAAGCCGCCCGTGCCGGTGACCTCTTTCTATCCAGAGGCACCGGACAACCTGCTGGGAGCGCTTCACGACGCTTCCATCGATGAAGAGCACCGCACCATTATGAGTGCGGTGATCAAGAAGGTTTAGTCCGCCAGAGCAGACTGACTGAAGCCTATGCCAGCCTTCTAACAGGCTTTGAGGTAAGTATTTAAAATATAGGGAAATATTACTATATAGACAGTAGCCCCTGATGCTCTGTTTGGTGTTCACAAAGAAAAGCCAAATAGAGGATCAAATAATATCTGCAGGAGTCTAATACAAGTATGTCTATATGTGTATGCAGGCTTCGCTGCTGACCTCTGCCGCACTGACTGCGGAGGTCGCTGCACTGAAGCGGAACCTCGAGCGGTCCGAGAAAGAACTCGGCCTTGCCAAGAGGCAGCTTGAGGAGAACAAAGGTAAGTAATACCTTGTCTATATATATATATATATATATATATATATATATATATATATATATATATATATATACATCTGGGCTATTCTGTTATGCGTAATAGAATATTATTCTGTTACCCTTTTTAAACTGACATGGTTCACAGTTTGGACTGACGTGTTTTTCAAGAACAATTGATCTTCCTGCATGCACGACGGACGGAAATAGGGGATGCAACGTGGAGCTTCCGGTCGTTCCCCGGCGCGATGCTGCGGGCCATTCGTTGCTAGAGGAGACATGTAAGGGGTTCCGCATGTCCGCGCGCTCAGCTGGATGAGCTTTGCGATCTGTAGTCACCGGAGGTGACGGCATGGGCATTTTGGCGGCGGACGTGATTTTGGGCATCGGTGTTTACTGTGGTGTTCGTGCGCCTCAATTTACATCGTGTTTGTCATTTTTGATGTGAGAATGATCGGTATGTTATAGTTTTTTGAGATTTTTTTCAGTTGTAATTTATGATTACAAGTTTTTGTGTTCTTGGTCATTTTCCACGCCCGCCATGGAAATATGTTCTTCTTTTTCTGTTGTTTTACTTTCGAATTGGTGTTGCAGGGAGAGATATAAGGACTGTATGAAAAGATTTGCGTTGTCAATTTTGCTTTTTTGAGTTGTTTCTACCCCGGATTGCCATGTTGTTTTGTCGTTGGCGGAGGTTGTGTATGGCGGCTGACTGTAAGCTGCGATTTCGGGTAATCTGGTCAAATTGTGTAATTAAGTTGCGTGTTTTTAGTGTTGTTTTGAATTGATGCCCGTATGTGTAGTTGGACTGCTGCCATGTCAAAGTTTTGTTACTGTGTGTTGGCATGGGAGCCGCACCGATGGCTCTGCACTTTGATTATAAAGACCGAACCCTCTGTCAGTTTCATTCTACGAGCTGCAACCAAAGAAAAGGGAGATGGATCCTGAGTTGGGAGAGGTTACAGAGGAGGAGGGGGACGCCATAGATGTTAGGGCTGCAGTAGCGGAGCAGAGGAGGAGGAGGCGCAGGCGCAGGCACATGGCGTGACGTGCTGCCGAGGAGGAACTGGAGGCAGAGTTCAACAGACGACTTGCGCGTGAGGTGATGGATACTTGCAACTCCAATGAATTGGAGCTTCTTTTCCCAGAGGGCAGGGGAAGGAACCATATTCAGATCATTAGTTGGGCTAGGGCGAGAGCAGCCACGGCTCCACATCCATCCACCAGGGCAAAATGGCGTCGTTTCTTTGATTGTTATGACTGAAGTAGTGAATATTATTTTTTTAAGATTTTTGTTGTGAGGGAGCATATGTTCGAATGACTAAATGAATTCAACTTTGTTTTTGTCTCTGAATGTGTTGTTTTGTCTGCATATGTTCGACATGTGCACCTTTGAACTGCTTGGTTTTCTGAAGTTGAACTGATTTGCGATCAAATGTTGGATGGCTTGTGTAATAACTATTTCCTACCAGCTGGCTGCCCATCTGCCTATTTATTATTTTTATAATCTGGGAGTGTCCCTAACTATAAACGTTATCCATCTATGTGTGGTGGGTGGCCAAGTCTTCCCCCTCCCTTTTATTCATTCTTCCAGAATCAGATCTAGGTTCCTCTCTCTTCTCGTCATTGCCTTTTTCTTTGTTCATGTGTGTTCGATGGAGGATTGTTCATGCGGATGCCTGGTAAAGATGGCGCGCATAGCTGACGGCTGTGTGTACGAGTCTGGTTTGGAGCTCACTCAGACTCAGCGGCGTGGGCAACTTTCTTGTTTGCTGTACAGCAACCATGGGTTTCATACACCCTATGTTTGTCGCCTGACGAATGGTGACTTGAAGGAATCATGGGTATGTGTTTCTATTCGTTTTGTTTTTTACTTTCTTGTTGGGTTCTGTTCGAAACCCATGGACTGGATCTGCAGTTTTGTCTTATGAATAGCTTGTCTATATTTTTTTAATTTGGTTTTGTTTGATTTTAACAATAGGGATTTCTGTGTGTATTTGTTCATTACTTAACAGTATTTAAACCATTTTTTGTATAATCCCTGATCTGTTTATGAATAGATGTTTTTACTATAGGTGTATTGATATGTATATTTTTCAGTTTAGTCAGTTCACATGTCTAGTTAGTTTTGTGTTATTGTTTTGGTTCAGATTTTTTTCCATTTTAGTTTGTTATGCAAATCATTCCTATATCTATGTAAAAATTCAGTTATGTCAGGTGTTCATTTTGTTTTTACTCCCATGTCCATTTGCAGAAAATGTCACCCAGGATCAGGATTGTTGCTCCTAGTTCCGGTGTTCTGAAGATGGAGACTTTAGACAAGAATGGGTATCAGTTGATGGATGTTGCCTACCACATCGACTTTGATGGTTGCATCAACCTAAGTACTGGGTGGAAGGAGTTTGCGGCTGAGTCTGGATTTGAGGATGGTGATGTGGTTATGGTTATGTTCTTGAGAGAAGACGACTCTCTGACGTTCAGAATTTATGTGTTGTAGGTTTAAATGTGGCAAATGACGCCGGCTTTTAGATTTGTGTATGGTTGATTATGTTGCAGTATTTTTTCTTTTAAAACATTTGCATGTGAGATGGTTGAATTGTATGGTTTTATCAGAATGGTATGGAACTAGTTATGTAATGTTTTTCCTATTGTTCTGCTCAATTATAAGTGTTTTATTTATACATTCTTTATATTAGTATTGAAACATTTTCTATAGTTGAACTGATGGGCATCCTTTGTTTTGGCTGGTATATTTTTCATGTTCATAACTCGGAGACGGTGCGATACGCTGATGATTTTTTTAGAACCCTTTTTTGTTATTGAGTTTGCTAAACTTACATTCTGTTAATGATAGTACTGCTCTATTTTAGGGTGTCAATTACCAATCAAATTTGTTTGTTGAATAATATTTTTTTCTTACTTTTTTACAAGAATTTTGGAGCAAGTTTTTTTTCTTTTTTATAGATGAATAATGATAGTTTTGGTATTTTATATAAAAAAAAAAAAATCTTCGCTGCACAGTACTTTCTTTTTATTTTTGTACTTGAACCTTATGAATTGTAGTAGTTGAACTTTTTTGTAAATTCGTTTCTGAAATTTTTATTTATAGTCTTATACATATTTTTTTTACTTCTTACCATTAAGATGTGTTTGAACTTTTTCACAATATTTTTGTTTATTAACTGATTTTTCTTGTGGGTTTTTTTTAATTATTTTCATTTTTTATTTTTTGTCGTGTGTGATCTACTGGATTTTTGTAATGGGGCGAAGTACTTTGTTGGAACATCGGCCTGGGTCGTTGTATTCGGCCCGGATAGCTTCTCTCGCGCGGCTGTGCAGCACGGCGTGCACGTGAGCTATGTGTTTAGTCCCACCTCGCTAGTCGAGGGGGCTCTAGACTTGTTTATAAGCGCAGCCGATGCTCACCAGTCGAACTCCTCTGAACGCTTACCTGACCGCTTATACACGGCGCTCGCTCTCTCTCTCTCTCTCTTGACCTGTGGGCCCTGGACGGCAGGCCCTGCGTGTGACGCCCCCGATTTACTCATACACTAATCATGCACGCAAATGTGTACGATCAAGATCAGGGACTCACGGGAAGATATCACAACACAACTCTACAAATAAAATAAGTCATACAAGCATCATAATACAAGCCAGGGGCCTCGAGGGCTCGAATACAAGTGCTCGATCATAGACGAGTCAGCGGAAGCATCAATATCTGAGTACAGACATAAGTTAAACAAGTTTGCCTTAAGAAGGCTAGCACAAACTGGGATACAGATCGAAAGAGGCGCAGGCCTCCTGCCTGGGATCCTCCTAAACTACTCCAGGTCGTCGTCAGCGGGCTGCACGTAGTAGTAGGCACCTCCAGTGTAGTAGTCGTCGTCGACGGTGGCGTCTGGCTCCAGGGCTCCAGCATCTGGTTGCGACAACCAGGAAGGAAGGAAAGGGAAAAAAAGGGGGAGAAAGCAACCGTGAGTACTCATCCAAAGTACTCGCAAGCAAGGAGCTACACTACATATGCATGGGTATATGTGTAAAGAGGCCATATCAGTGGACTGAACTGCAGAATGCCAGAATAAGAGGGGGATAGCTAATCCTGTCGAAGACTACGCTTCTGGCAGCCTCCGTCTTGCAGCATGTAGAAGAGAGAAGATTGAAGTCCTCCAAGTAGCATCTCCAAGTAGCATCTCCAAATAGCATAATCCTACCCGGCGATCCCCTCCTCATATCCCTGAGGTAGAGCGACCACCGGTTGTATCTGGCACTTGGAAGGGTGTGTTTTATTAAGTATCCGATTCTAGTTGTCATAAGGTCAAGGTACAACTCCAAGTCGTCCTGTTACCGAAGATCACGGCTATTCGAATAGATTAACTTCCCTGCAGGGGTGCACCACATTCCCCAACACGCTCGATCCCATTTGGCCGGACACACTTTCCTGGGTCATGCCCGGCCGCGGAAGATCAACACGTCGCAGCCCCACCTAGGCTCAACAGAGAGGCCAGCACGCCGGTCTAAACCTAAGCGCACAGGGGTCTGGGCCCATCGCCCATAGCACACCTGCACGTTGCGTACGCGGCCGAAAGCGGAACTAGCCCCCTTAATACAAGAGCAGGCTTACGTTCCAATCCGGCGCGCGCCGCTCCGTCGCTGACGTCTGAAGTGCTTCGGCTGATACCACGACGTCGGGATACCCATAAATACTCCCACGTAGATGGTTAGTGCGTATAGGCTCGTAGCCGACTCAGATCAAATACCAAGATCTCGTTAAGCGTGTTAAGTATCTGCGAACGCCGAACAGGGCCAGGCCCACCTGTCTCCTAGGTGGTCTCAACCTGCCCTGTCGCTCCGCCACAAAGTAACAGTCGAGGGCCGTCGGGAACCCAGGCCCACCTCTACCAAGGCGGGGGGGGCTTGCCTGGTTGCTCTGGCAAGAGAGAGGGGTCGTCAACTCCGTAGTCGAACTGGGCAGCAGCAGCGTCGGTCTCGTAGTCTACGGGAGAGAAGAGGGGGAAGAAACAATGAATACAATGCAAACAACTGCATAACGATGCATGACATGACAAGTAACGATGCTAGGTGCGCCCAATCGCGGTAGTAGGTGATACCGACGAAGGGGGGAAACATCCGGAAAAGTATTCCCGGTGTTTCGTGTTTTCGGGCAGAGGAGCCGGAGGGGGAAAGTTGCGGGTTCGATAGGTTAGAGGGGTGTGGCGGACGAACGGACTGCGTATCCGGAATCGTCTCGTCGTTCTGAGCAACTTTCATGTTGAAAACATTTTAATC
>NC_041382.1:241813707-241818115 GCF_002162155.2 Triticum dicoccoides | reverse complement strand
GACTCGGTTCAGTTATCGGTGTCTTTGAGTGTTCAATAACTCAGAGCCCGCGAAAAATTGGAATCAGTGGGAAGGTAGCACTTGATGAAGAACTCATAAAAAGTTATGCAGTTCCATGATAATCTCGAGATACCAGGGGGGTAATACTCGACGGTAGATCAAAGTAAGGGTTGGACTGGGGTATTGATCCACAGAAGACAAGTGCTTAAACTTGCCCGGGAATTGGATCAAGGAAGAACATATGGTCGGGACCATGATTGCAAAGGATCAATTCAACGAAACCAAAGGATATTATATCAAGGAAGTAGCTATTATTACAAGAAGCTTCCAGGATAGGATATACATCGCGTCCATGGGCATGAACACAGAGTTCAAGGTCGACTCCCACTTCTCCAATGCATACCCTTTCATTCACTTCTCGCTTTCGATGAAGTTATAGCGTTGAAATTTTATCTGGCAAAATACCAGAAGAGTACGACTCGTGAAAACTTTCGAGTTCACACATATTAAGGAAGGCATAGGTTCAACCCATCGGGGCATCTTAGAATCCTATACCAGAATCTTTTAGAAGTAATTAACTCAAGCTCGAAGGCAGAGCATGGTTGAGAAAGCAGACGATACAATTTACCAAAGGCATTATGTATCCGAGAAAAGGCTCACAAGTTTATTGAATATGAAGGGCGTTGTCAGATAAAATCCAACAAAGGATCTGGTGGTCCACAAGGGATCTAACGTGAGCATCGGTACTCAACTAGAGGAAGCAGATTATAGAAACAACTGACTAACTCAATTGTCAAATGCAAAGGAATTATGATCTCCAAATCAAGGGATCAGAAGCAATGCTCTGATTAGGGATGGATAAGTTGAATAGCCTTATGGTACAATCAACGACAATTGGATTGGTCGAGAACCAATTCCAGTTAAAAGAATGGCAGCTCAGCCGGAAAAGTAACTTATAAGGATCAAAGATGATTGCGTGTATTCGCAAACATATTGAGTCAACAGACTCAAAAATGATAATGACAAGGAATGTCAATAAGACCACGAGAGTTATGGGATTAAGCATAATGCAAGGAAGCAAGAATTTCAAGAGCCAAAGGCTCCAGAGGATTTTCGAAAGATCGAATATTATTTTGAAGACTTTTGTGAAACACAAGAACAACTGGGGATGAGCGGATACTCGGCAAGCGCGAGTAATTATCCGTGGGGGTATTCATGCAGCAAGGAACTGCAGGGCAGTAAGCGTAAAGAATTCTCGGAATACCGAAGAGTATTTCAGGACATTTTGTAATAACAAAAGCAACTGGGGATGACAATATGAACGATAGGTGTAAGTGGTTATCCAGAGGGATTTATCGATGGAAGTGAATTGCAAAAGCGATGGCACATAGTCTCCAGAGCACATCGTAGAGTATCTCGGAACCTTCTGGTGCAGCAGGCGGTCATCGGTAACAAGTGGCTCTCCGGGAGAAAGTACTTGCGAGAACCTAAAGTTAGTTTTGTTTTTAGCAAAATCATTTAACCCGAATAGAAGAGAGCTCAGAGTCCCAGAGTAAAGGTCGAGGAATAAAAGATCCTACTACCACCCAATGGCGACGGGGGCCCGTAAGGCACACAGCCAAGTTAGTAAAAGTTTCGCAATGACTAGACTCAACTTCGGCCAAGGAGTTGGAAAGGGGGATTCCTACAGGCAGTCGGCTCTGATACCAACTTGTGACGCCCCCGATTTACTCGTACACTAATCATGCACGCAAATGTGTATGATCAAGATCAGGGACTCACGGGAAGATATCACAACACAACTCTACAAATAAAATAAGTCATACAAGCATCATAATACAAGCCAGGGGCCTCGAGGGCTCGAATACAAGTGCTCGATCATAGACGAGTCAGCGGAAGCATCAATATCTGAGTACAGATATAAGTTAAACAAGTTTGCCTTAAGAAGGCTAGCACAAACTGGGATACAGATCGAAAGAGGCGCAGGCCTCCTGCCTGGGATCCTCCTAAACTACTCCAGGTCGTCGTCAGCGGGCTGCACGTAGTAGTAGGCACCTCCAGTGTAGTAGTCGTCGTCGACGGTGGCGTCTGGCTCCAGGGCTCCAGCATCTGGTTGCGACAACCAAGAAGGAAGGAAAGGGAAAAAAAAGGGGGAGAAAGCAACCGTGAGTACTCATCCAAAGTACTCGCAAGCAAGGAGCTACACTACATATGCATGGGTATATGTGTAAAGAGGCCATATCAGTGGACTGGACTGCAGAATGCCAGAATAAGAGGGGGATAGCTAATCCTGTCGAAGACTACGCTTCTGGCAGCCTCCGTCTTGCAGCATGTAGAAGAGAGAAGATTGAAGTCCTCCAAGTAGCATCTCCAAGTAGCATCTCCAAATAGCATAATCCTACCCGGCGATCCCCTCCTCATATCCCTGAGGTAGAGCGACCACCGGTTGTATCTGGCACTTGCAAGGGTGTGTTTTATTAAGTATCTGATTCTAGTTGTCATAAGGTCAAGGTACAACTCCAAGTCGTCCTGTTACCGAAGATCACGGCTATTCGAATAGATTAACTTCCCTGCAGGGGTGCACCACATTCCCCAACACGCTCGATCCCATTTGGCCGGACACACTTTCCTGGGTCATGCCCGGCCGCGGAAGATCAATACGTCGCAGCCCCACCTAGGCTCAACAGAGAGGCCAGCACGCCGGTCTAAACCTAAGCGCACAGGGGTCTGGGCCCATCGCCCATAGCACACCTGCACGTTGCGTACGCGGCCGAAAGCGGAACTAGCCCCCTTAATACAAGAGCAGGCTTACGTTCCAATCCGGCGCGCGTCGCTCCGTCGCTGACGTCTGAAGTGCTTCGGCTGATACCACGACGTCGGGATACCCATAACTACTCCCACGTAGATGGTTAGTGCGTATAGGCTCGTAGCCGACTCAGATCAAATACCAAGATCTCGTTAAGCGTGTTAAGTATCTGCGAACGCCGAACAGGGCCAGGCCCACCTGTCTCCTAGGTGGTCTCAACCTGCCCTGTCGCTCCGCCACAAAGTAACAGTCGAGGGCCGTCGGGAACCCAGGCCCACCTCTACCGGGATGGAACCACCTGTCCTTTCAGCCCCCTCGTCAGAATCACTTGCGGGTACTCAATGAGCTGACCCGACTTTAGTCACCATCTGTATAGTATGTATGTATGTATAGTATATACCCGTGATCACCTCCCAAATGATCACGGCCCGATAGTATAGCAAGGCAGACTGACAAGAATGTAGGGCCAATGATGATAAACTAGCATCCTATACTAAGCATTTAGGATTGCAGGTAAGGTATCAACAGATGTAGCGACAATGTCAGGCTATGCATCATAATAGGATTAACGAAAGCAGTAACATGCTACACTACTCTAATGCAAGCAGTATAGAGGAGAATAGGCGATATCTGGTGATCAAGGGGGGGGGGCTTGCCTGGTTGCTCTGGCAAGAGAGAGGGGTCGTCAACTCCGTAGTCGAACTGGGCAGCAGCAGCGTCGGTCTCGTAGTCTACGGGAGAGAAGAGGGGGAAGAAACAATGAATACAATGCAAACAACTGCATAACGATGCATGACATGACAAGTAACGATGCTAGGTGCGCCCAATCGCGGTAGTAGGTGATACCGACGAAGGGGGGAAACATCCGGAAAAGTATTCCCGGTGTTTCGTGTTTTCGGGCAGAGGAGCCGGAGGGGGAAAGTTGCGGGTTCGATAGGTTAGAGGGGTGTGGCGGACGAACGGACTGCGTATCCGGAATCGTCTCGTCGTTCTGAGCAACTTTCATGTTGAAAACATTTTAATCTGAGTTACGGATTAAAAGATATGATTTTCTAAAGATTTTATTAATTTCTGAAATTTAATTATTTATTTAATTAATTCGAAAAAATGTATTAATGACGTCAGCATGATGTCATGTTGACGTCAGCAGTCAACAGGGGTTGACTGAGTCAACCCTGACATGTGGGTCCCGTTCGTCATACTCTATTAACTTAATTAGCCTAATCAAAGTTAATTAACCTTAGTTAATTAGGTTAATTAGTGGTTAGGGTTAATTAAACAGAATTAATTAGATTAAGTAAATACTTAATTAATTAATTAATTAACTAATTAGTTAATTAGTTTTAATTCATTTTCATTTTATTTTTATTTTTGTTTTAATAAAAACCGTTCTTTTTAGGGGGGTGGGGCCCCCATGTCATTGGCCCAGGGCCAAACGGGTTCGGTGGGTTCGGGCGCTGGAGCGGACAACCGGCCAGGGCGACAGGGAGCCCGTAGCCTGCCCGGGGCGGGGCGTGGCCGTGGCCACGGCGGGGTTGCCGCAGCGGGGCACCAGGAGCACCGGGGAGGCGTGGCCGTGGGCGCGGCGAGGGCGGTCGGCGC
>NC_041382.1:241811869-241812547 GCF_002162155.2 Triticum dicoccoides | reverse complement strand
CCCCCCCTTTTTTTGTCTTTCCTTTTTCTTTTATTATTTCTCTTTTCTGTTTTTAGTTTACTTAAAATGCCAAAGCATTTTACCAAAATTAGTGCACCCCACCATAATTAGGTTAGCTATTTTAGACAACCCCCGAACATTTTTAGTCTTTGTTTTGAAACCTTTTATCTTTGCTTTTGTTTTGATTTTGAATTCGAACCGGTTTCGAACTAACGCGAGTTTATCCACAGTAACCGAGGTGACGTGGCAACATTAGTGGGGATTACTGTAGCATAATTACCCGGGCGTCACACTGCGGGTATACGGATTACTAGGGATTTGCCCACGGGCTCGAGTTCAAGTATCTAGCATTGGCAGGGCCTGCGCCTGTCCTTGGGCGGTCAATTTTTTTTTGTTTTTTTGTATCTAGTACTTGACTACACCAGTAACTTGGACTGGTACTTTTTTGTCCTTGTGCTGTCATTTTTTTCTTTTTCTTTTTTTTGTTTGTTTGAATATAGTACTGTGGCATGACTTGCCCCCGCACCGAACCATACCGAGGGGCATAGTTGTACTGACACATCTTCCTCGTATGGACTTTGCCCCATTATCTATCTTAGGGGTGTGGGTGCGTGGGGTGGGGTGGGGGGAAACAGAATAACTGCACTACGCCTGTCAAACGAGCGCACTGCCGCGTTA
>NC_041382.1:241804216-241808931 GCF_002162155.2 Triticum dicoccoides | reverse complement strand
CTTTGCCCCATTATCTATCTTAGGGGTGTGGGTGCATGGGGTGGGGTGGGGGGAAACAGAATAACCGCACTGCGCCTGTCAAATGAGCGCACTGCCACGTTAGTGTGAGGCCGAGCCGGGGGGAGGGGGGTCGGGACACCCCCTCCCCCATCCCGGCGAGGCCGAGCCAGGAATGAGCCGTAGCAGGCGACGACGCGGCGTGCCGCGGCGTCGCATGCGGAGGCGAGTCCGTAACATGACTTGCCCCATTATCTTATCTTAGGGGTGTGGGTGCGTGGGGAAACAGAATAACCGCGTTATCTATCTTTAGGGGTGTGGGTGCGTGGGGGAAACATGACTTGCCCCCGCACCAAACCGTAGTAAAACCGCACCGAACCGCAACAACCGGACGTGGTTGCCGGCACACGGCTTGGTGTTTCTTGATGTGTCTTGGGTGCTAGCCCTACCCCTCTATTTATATGTTGAGCCTTGGGGTCGAAACTTGGAGTAAAAGCCTACACAAACTCGGTTTCACCCGAAAGGCAAGAGTCCTTCTCAGACTCCAGGACCAGACGCCAGTGTTCCCGGCGTTTGGACCCAGACGCAAGGGACCCTGGCGTCTAGCCCCTGGACTCCGCAAAACTTCTTTTTGCACTTTCCAAAAACCTTGTGGTCTTTCCCCTTTGGAACAAATAAAGTGTTCTCGTACCCAAATATTTCGGGAAACATCCAGAACCCCTTCTGGTGAATTCCGGAACCCTTCCAGAGACCAAACACTATTACCCCATATATCAATCTTTATATCCAGACCATTCTGGAGTTCCTCGTCATGCCTGTGATCTCATCCGGGACTCCGAACAACATTCGGTCACCAACATACACAACTCATATAATACTATATCGTCAACAAACGTTAAGTGTGCGGACCCTACGGGTTCGAGAACTCTGTAGACATGACCGAGACATCTCTTTGGTCAATAACCAATAGCGGAACCTGGATGCCCATATTGGCTCCTACATATTCTACGAAGATCTTTATTGGTCAAACCGCATAACAACATAGATTGTTCCCTTTGTCATCGGTATGTTACTTGCCCGAGATTCGATCGTCGGCATCATCATACCTAGTTCAATCTCGTTACTAGCAAGTCTCTTTACTCGTTCCATAATGCAACATCCCGGAACTAACTTATTAGTCACATTGCTTGGAAGGCTTATAGTGATGTGCATTACCGAGAGGGCCCAGAGATACCTCTTCGACAATCGGCATGGCAAATCCTAATGTCGATCTATGGCAACTCAACAAATACCATCGGAGACACTTGTAGAGCATCTTTATAATCACCCAGTTATGTTGTGACGTTTGATAGCACACTAAGTGTTCCTCCATGTAACACCCTCGATGCGACTATATCTCCCATGTGTCGAGGCACGACTTAGAGGCATAATCGCATTGAAGGCATATGTCGCAAGTTAGGCAATCTTCACAACATCCCATTTAATATGATAATAAAAAGGGAGATAACATAGTTGGCTTACACTCGCCACGTCAATCAAGTGCATAAATAACATTACATCGTCCAAACACTCATGGCCCGACTACGGCGCCAAAATAAAAGAGAACCCAACATGCGACACGGTCCCAATCACCCCCAACTGGGCACCACTACTGATCATCGGGAAAGGAAACGTAGTATCGTTGAGAGTCTTCGTCGAACTCCCACTTGAGCTCGTACGTGTCTCCTGGAGCAGAATCATCAGGCCCTGCATCTGGTGTAATAGTAATCTGTGAGCCACAGGGACTCAGCAATCTCGCACCCTCGCAATCAAGACTATTTAAGCTTATAGGTATGGCAAGGTAAAATATGAGTGGAGCTGCAGCAAGCGACTAGCAAGTGTGGTGGCTAACTTATTCGCAAAAGAGAGCGAGAAGAGGAGGCAAAGCACGAGAGAGAAGCTAGAGAACAACCTGCGCAAACATTACTCCAACACCTTGTTCACATCCCGGACTCCGCCGAGAAGAGGCCATCACGGTCACACACTCTGTTGATTCATTTTAATTAATTAAGGTTCAAGTTATCTACAATCGGACATTAACAAATTCCCATCTGCCCATAACCGCGGGCACGGCTTTCGAAAGTTCAATCCCTGCAGGGGAGTCCCAACTTAGCCCATGACAAGGTCTCATGGTCAACGAAGGAATAAACCTCCTCCCAGGACGTTCCGATCAGACTCAGTATCTCGGTAATTCAAGACACTTCGACAGGTTAAAACAAGATCAGCAACACCGCCCGAATGTGCCGACAAATCCCGATAGGAGCTGCACATATCTCTTTCTCAGGGCACACTCAGATTGTCCAAACTTCCGGTAGGCCAGCCCAGAGTTGCCCCTGGTAGCCACCGGCGGCTGACGGTTTGGACCAACACTCAGAGGAGCACTGGCCCGGGGGGGTTAAAATAATGATGACCCTTGAGTCTGCAAAACCCAAGGGAAAGAAAAGGCTAGGTGGCAAATGGTAAAACTAATGTTGGGCATTGCTGGAAAAGCTTTAATCAAGGTGAAATACCAAGGGGTTCCCATTATAACCCAACCGCGTAAGGAACGCAAAATCCGGGAACATAACACCGATATGACGGAAACTAGGGCGGCAAGAGTGGAACAAAACACTAGGCGAGAGGCCGAGCCTTCCACCCTTTACCAAGTATATAGATGCATTAAGATAACATGGCAATACAGTGATATCCCAACAAGTAAATAAAAGATGTTCCAACAAGGAACGACCTCCAATCTTCACCTGCAACTAGCAACGCTATAAGAGGGGCTGAGCAAAGCGGTAACATAGCCAATCAACGGTTTGCTAGGACAATGGTGGGTTAGAGGTTTGACATGGCAATTTGGGAGGCTTTCAAGCAAGTGGTAGGCATCGTAGCATTGGCATAGCAAAAAAGCGAGCAAACTAGCATAGCAAAGATAGTAGTGATTTCGAGGGTATGATCATCTTGCCTGCACAGTTGTCAGAGTTGACTGGATCCTCAAAAGCAAACTCAACGGGCTCCTCGTTAGTGAACTGGAAAACAAGACAAACAAGCAACAAGGATACTATCAACCACGTGCAAGGATCAAACAAGATGATGCAACGATGATATGCTATGCGGGATGCGATGCGGGATGCAAAATGCAAAATATGACAGGAAATGCATGAACCTGGCATCAACTTGTAATTCCAAGGGTGCCACTGGAAAGATGAGATGAAATCGCTTGAAAACAATATAAAGAACGCCGGAATCGGAGTTACGGTTTGGAAATGGCAAGCGATTCAAAAATGACACCGGTCTGCGATTTACAGCAAGTAGGCATCTAAATGCAATGAGATGAACATGCTACAGCACCCAAACATGACAAAAAAATACATGGCAGGGATGCACACAAGATGCTTAACAAAAGTCTAGCACAGAGCTACGGCCAATTCATCTATTAGGAGGTTCAAACAAGCATGGCAAAAACGTAAATGGTAAAATCGATCTCGGACTTAGTGAAATTAACACTTGTCTGGAATTTCAGATCATATAGCCCTCTTCGGAGCAACAAAACAACATGCTACAGGACCTGAACATGACAAGGAAAGACATGGCACGGAGCTACTCAACAAGCTTAACAAAAGTCCCTTAGTGACCTTGAGCCAAAAGGGATCACAAAATATACTAACAAGCACACGAACATAATAAAAACATAATCAGTTTTCAGACTTAGTTAAAACTGGGACATGCTGAAACATAACTCACGAAGGCATGTTTACGAGCTCGATGCACTCACCACGGTGCAAGTCATGGCAAGACAAGCATACATCCCTCAAGAAGGCACAAAATACAAGCTAGACATGGCAAGAACAATGGCATAGCATGCACGGATCAACTACAATAACATCGGCAAAAATTTGCAAACAAGTTGACGATCTGCCCAGATTCGCAACGACGCAAAAGTAGAGCTCGATTGACTCAACCTAGGGTGCTCCATAATTGCAAACAATGACATGGATGGATAGAGGATTACAATATTAACAAAACTCCCTTACTGATCATCCTCAAAAGAGGCACGGATCACTAGGAAACAACAAGAACATATGGCACCATGAGATAAACAATCCCAGGACTTAGTGAAATCACTAAGTCCCTGAAAACAGAATTAGCAAGTGCACCTCTTCGCAAGCTTGCACAAGTCACCACACACATCCTAAAAATACATGGGTTGCACCTCTGGATAGATGACAAAACCCTTAACAAAACACATGAAGAACTCACGGGCATATCATGCACACATTAATCATGGCAAAAATGACAAAAGTTCTAAACGGAGTAGCAGATCTGACAATTAACTCAAGTAGCCTTCTTCTAACAGCATTTCGGGCATAAATATGAGCTCAAATGAAAATGGTGCAATGGAATGAAATGATGTACTCTCTGAGATGAACATTTTGATATGCTATATGCATGAATCGGAGCTACGGATGCAAAGTTACGGGGCCTCGAACAGGAGCATATGGACTGAAAATTTAGGGACTTAGAGAAAATTAGGTCAACCCTGAAATTTTCAGATCTGGATCGGGGCGGCGCGCGAACCGAGGTGGCCGGGCTCTCGCCGGAGCTTCTCGCCGGAGGAGGAGGGAGGACCGGCCGGGGCTTGCCGGAGACGGGGAGGAGCGGGGCCGGCGCGGCGCGGGCGCGGCGCTCCTCGGCGG
>NC_041382.1:241748530-241803657 GCF_002162155.2 Triticum dicoccoides | reverse complement strand
GGGCTCCCGCGGCAGGGGCGGCGAGGCACGGTACGACGGGCGCGGCGGCCGGCGAGCTGGGCGGCGGAGGCGGCGGCTCGTCGGCGAGCTCCGGGCAGCCAGAGAAGCCGGCGGCGACGCCGGGCTGGAGGAGACGCGCGGCTCGGGCGCTGCGGGGAGCCCTGGCGCGGGGCGGCGGCGATGGATCTGGGCCCGCGCGGGCCTGCCTCGGGCCCCGCGGGCCGGCGCGGTGGGGAGAAGAGTGAGGAGGCGGCTGGGATGAGGTGGCGGCGTCCGATTGGGCCGGAGCGGCGGCGGGGATGACGTGGTGAGCTCCAATAGGCCAGAGTGAGGTGGCGGCGGGCGGTCGACACATCCGGCGCGGCGTGGACGCGTCCGGCGCGCGGAGCTGCAGTTTTTTAGGGTTTCGGGAAGGAAGAAGATCCAAAAACGGAGGGGTGTATATATAGGCATAGAGGGAGCTAGGAGAGTCCAAATGAGGTGCTGTTTTCGGCCACGCGATCGTGATCGAACGCTCTAGGACATGGAGCAGAGTTTGGTGGGTTTTGGGCCAAATTGGAGGGGTGTTGGGCTGCAACACACACGAGGCTTTTTCGGTCCCTCGGTTAACCGTTGGAGTATCAAACGAAGTCCAAATGATACGAAACTTGATAGGCGGTCTACCGGTAGTAAACCAAGGCTGCTTGGCAAGTCTCGGTCCAATCCGGAAATGTTTAATCCACACACATGAAAGAAAGCTAGAAAAGACCACCGGAGGAGAACGAAGCGCCGGAATGCAAAACGGACAACGGGGAAAATGCTCGAATGCATGAGACGAACACGTATGCAAATGCAATGCACATGATGACATGATATGAGATGCAACGACAACAACACACGGAGACAAAGACCCGAACCCGAGAAAATAAAATAACTTAACGCCGGAAATGGCAAGAGTTGGAGTACAAATAGGGAAAGTTACATCCGGGGTGTTACAACAATCCACCACTACAAAAGGATATCGTCCCGAGATGGACTGAAAGAACGCCGGGTACTCCGAACGGAGGTGATCCTCGCATTCCCAGGTAGCTTCATGGTCGGAATGGTGTGACCACTTGACTTTGAGAAATTTGATTGACTTGTTGTGAGTCTTGCGTTCAGTCTCTTCAAGAATAGCAACTGGGTGCTCACGATAAGAGAGATCTTCTTGGAGGTCAATGTCCTCGAAGTTGACGGTGCGGTCCGGAGTCTTGAAGCACTTCCGAAGCTGAGAGACATGGAACACGTCATGAACATTTGCAAAGTTTGAAGGAAGCTCGAGTTGATAGGCGAGGTCACCTCTCTTGCTGACAATCTTGAAAGGTCCCACGTATCTAGGGGCAAGCTTCCCTTTGATACCAAAGCGACGAGTACCTTTCACAGGAGAGACACGGAGGTAAACATGATCTTCGATCTCGAAAGCCAAATCACGGTGCTTACTATCATAGTAGCTCTTCTGGCGGGATTGGGCTGCTTTGAGGTTATCACGAATGACTTTGCACATTTCTTCTGCTTCTGTGATTAAGTCATTACCCAAAAGCTGACGTTCACCGGTTTCAGCCCGGTTGAGAGGGGTACGGCACTTCCTGCCATACAGAATTTCAAAAGGGGCCTTGCCCGAACTTGCTTGAAAACTGTTGTTATAGGAGAATTCAGCATAAGGAAGACAATCCTCCCACTTCATGCCAAAGGAGATCACACAAGCCCTGAGCATATCTTCAAGAATCTGGTTGACATGCTCGACTTGACCGCTTGTTTGAGGATGGAAAGCTGTGCTGAAGAGGATGTTAGTGCCCATGGCCTTCTGGAAAGAATCCCAAAACTTCGAGGTAAAAATGCTGCCACGGTCTGAAGAGATCACTTGAGGAATACCGTGCAAAGAGACAATTCGAGAGGTATAGAGTTCCGCCAATTGAGCTGCAGTGATTGACTCTTTGATAGGCAGAAAGTGAGCCACTTTGGTGAGTTTGTCGATGACAACGAATATAGCATCATTGCCACGCTTGGACTTTGGAAACCCAGTCACGAAGTCCATTTCAATGTGGTCAAACTTCCATTCTGGAATGGCAAGAGGTTGGAGGAGACCAGCTGGCCTTTGGTGTTCTGCCTTCACTCTTCTGCAGACATCACATTCATTCACGAATTGAGCGATCTCGCGCTTCATTTGAGTCCACCAATAAGCTTGCTTAAGGTCCTGATACACCTTCGTGCTCCTAGGGTGGATGGAGAGGAGAGAATTGTGAGCCTCGTTCATGATCACTTTACGGAGGTCACCTTTAGGCACAACAATACGATCCTCGAAGAAGAGAGTGTCCTTGTCATCAAGGCGGTAGCACTTGTACTTGGACTGACTCTTGGCAATCCCAATCTTCACCTTTTTCACCATAGCATCAAGAAGTTGGGCTTGGCGAATCTAGTCTTCTAAGGTAGGAGAGACTTGAAGGTTGGCGAGGAAACCTTGAGGAACAACTTGCAGGTTAAGTTTGTGGAAAGCTTCACAAAGCTCGGGTTGATAAGGCTTGAGAATCAGACTGTTGCAGTAAGCCTTCCTGCTCAAAGCGTCAGCAATCACATTGGCCTTGCCTGGAGTATACTCAATACTCAGATTATACTCTTGAATCATTTCGACCCATCGAGTTTGCCTGAGGTTGAGATTAGGCTGAGTGAAGATGTACTTGAGACTCTTGTGATTAGTGAAAATGTCCACTTTTCTTCCCAATAGAAGATGTCTCCAAGTCAAAAGAGCATGCACAACTGCCGCCAACTCGAGATCATGAGTGGGGTAGTTCTTCTCATTAGGCTTCAACTGGCGAGATGTATAAGCAACAACTTTCTTCTCTTGCATCAATACTGCGCCAAGACCTTGGAGAGAGGCATCACAAAAGACCTCGTACGGTTTGGATTCATCAGGCGGAGTCAGAACTGGAGCAGTGATCAATTTCTCTTTCAAAGTGTTGAAAGCAATATCACACTCCGGAGACCAAACGTACTTGACGTGCTTCTGGAGAAGATTTGAGAGAGGCTTCGCGATCTTAGAAAAGTTTTCAACGAATCTTCGGCAATAGCTTGCGAGACCGAGAAAACTGCGGAGTTGCTTCACATTCTGAGGAGATTCCCAATTCACAATTGCAGACACCTTCTCAGGATTCACGGCAATGCCCTTGGCAGAGATGATATGACCAAGATAAAGAACCTCATCGAGCCAAAATTCACACTTGGAGAACTTGGCGTAGAACTGATGTTCTCTGAGCTTATCAAGAACCAAACGCAAGTGCTTGGCATGATCTTCCTTGTTCTTTGAGAAAATCAGAATGTCGTCGAGATAGACCAAAACAAAGTCATTGGTGTAGGCGTTGAAGATGAAGTTCATCATGCGAGAGAACGTCGGAGGAGCGTTGGCGAGGCCAAAAGACATGACAGTGTATTCATATGAACCAAAGCTTGTTCTGAATGCTATCTTGGGAATATCTTCTTCACGAATGTGAATCTGGTGATAACCCATACGGAGATCAAGCTTGGAGAATACTTGGGCACCTTTGAGTTGTTCGAACAGCTCATTGATGTTGGGAAGTGGGTATTTGTTCTTGATGGTCTTCTTGTTCACTGGATGGTAATCAACACAAAGTCGGTCCGTTCCATCCTTCTTCTTCACAAAAAGAACACCACAACCCCACGGAGAAGAACTAGGCCGGATAAGACCCATTTTCTCTTGCATATCGAGTTGCTTCTTCAGCTCTTTCAACTCTTCAGGTCCGAGCTTGTAAGGACGTTTGCACACAGGTTCCGTGCCAGCCTCAAGATCAATAATGAATTCAACTGGCCGGTGCGGAGGCATTCCTGGGAGCTCTTCTGGAAAGACGTCTTGATATTCGCAAATGACTGGAATTTGAGAGATGGCATCCAATTCACCCTTCTCATTGAGAGAAAACAGACGGATGGTATTATCCCGAGCGGCAAAGACAATTACATCCTCAGACGAATGAGTCAATTGAATCTGCCTGGCTGCACAATCAAGTTGAGCCTTGTGCTTAGAAAGCCAATCCATCCCGAGAATAAGATCAATAACCGAGTTACCAAGAACCATTGGAGAAGCCAGAAACTTGAAATCACCCATCATGATATAAATATCCGGAATCTCGTGATTAGCAAGCAAACATTTACCCGGAGAGACAACTGCTAAAGGTTTATGCATAACTTGGGAAGTCAACTCATGCTTAGATGCAAAAGGTTTCGAGATGAAGCAATGCGATGCACCAGTGTCGAAAAGAACTTTTGCAGGAACATCGTTAACAGGAAGGTTACCCATAATCACATATGACGAGTCCTCTGCCTGGGCTGCATTCACCATATTGACCTTGGCGTACTTGGGGTTATGCTTGACCACAGTTGTACTTGCCGATCTGATAGGAGGAGGAGGAGGAAGACGCCTCTGGTTGAGACACTTGTTGGCATAGTGACCCTTCTGTTGGCACTTGTTGCACGTGACCTCTGAAAGCGGACGGTGATACGGAGCACTCGATCTTGGAGCTTGAGACGAAGTATTGTTCTGAAAGCCAGGGTTGGGTGGGTGTGAAGAACCACTGCCACCTTTGCTCTTCTGCTGAAACGGCTGACGGAACGGAGGAGGAGGAAGCCAAAACTTCTGCTGCTTGGCCACTTGAGTATAGGAAGAAGGAGTAACATCTCTGACTCGCTTCTTGGAAGCATCACACCTCAACTGAGCAGCCTCTTGCTTCAGTGCCATGTTGTAGAACTCATCGTATCTCAAGGGCTCAAAGAGGACAAGAGCGAGCTGAATTTCTTCTCTGATACCGCCCCTGAACTGGTATATCATGCTCTTCTCATCGGGCACGTCTTGCTTGGCAAAGCGGGCGAGCTTCTGGAAAAACTTGTTGTAGTCATAGACAGACAAAGAGCCTTGCTTCAGATTGCGGAATTCCTCACGCTTGCTTTCAACCACGCTCTGCGGAATATGATGAGCTCGGAAATCTCGACGGAAATCATCCCAAGTGATAACACGTCCACCTCTGGAGTCCTTGTACTGCTGGAACCATTCTGCAGCTTGATCTTTGAGTTGGAAGGAAGCGAACTTGACAAAGTCCTCAGGCCTGACGTTATTGCACTCGAAATGCTTGCACAGATCCACAAGCCAATCGTCAGCATCGGTTGCCTCAACACAATTGCTGAAAGTCTTTGGCCCGTTAGCAAGGAACTGGTTGAGTGTAGCAAAGTGACTCTGATTGCTGCCTTGATTCCCATGACTGCCTTGATTGCGCTCTTGAAGAATTTGCATGATCAGCCGTGTATTTGCATTGGTTGCGGCCATCACAGCTTGCCATGCCTCCGGAGGAGGTGGAGGTGGTGGCGGATCAGGATTCGGAGTCGTGCGCGTTGGAGGAGCCATCCTGAAGAGGTTGACCACCATTAGCACATTGACAGATAATATTGAAGCTGAATTCAACGGAATGAAAATTGCAACATATAGTCTTCACATCGGAACAAAATGAACGAATGCATCCCTCTTGAAATGGTCACATATCCATAAATTGGGAAGCCACGTAGAATTAAGGTAGAGAAATAAATCAACAAGGTACGGATCAAGAATGAATAATTGGTAAGAAATCCCAATCTCAAACCAATATCCGTGGAAGAAGAACTAGAGCTACTAGAATTCCCACCTATGAAACTCCCGAACCTTTCTGGTTGTGCAATCAGGTGTTGGGGATACAGGGGAAGAATATCTCACCCAAACTAGCAAATCCTACATCCAGATGTATCCATCCTTCAATACATAACCAAGAAAACTTCGGAAACCATCTACCTCAACCTTCGAAAAGCATCCGTTATACAAGTTATGGCGATACTCCTGAACTCCCGCCCTAGTACTGGGTGGCGTCGAGGTTATCTCACCAACGAACTGCATAAAAGAGATTTTCGATGTCGGCGTACTAAACTCAGGTATTCCAGAGCTGCAACGATAAAATTATGATGACAACACCTCAGAGCTCAACTCCCCGGGACACTTCCACTAAACCCCTGACAGGAGGCACCAAGACAATGTTCTCATCATAAAACCATCGGAACGATTCCAAGATACCCGCGTGATCCTAAAATTTTTTTAGTGAAATTTGAGAAGAGAAGAGTCAAAACTCTACGTCAGGATGCCTTACCAGAGCGATGAGGAGACTGGGAAGTAAAAAGAATTCCTAAACTCTCCGATATATAATTCCTAAAGACTCAAAACATTTTTCTAGACACAACTTGGCCACTAAAAACGATCAAGCAATGGGGCTCCTAAGGTCGGGGAAGGCTCTGATTACCAACTTGTAACACCCTCGATGCGACTATATCTCCCACGTGTCGAGGCACGACTTAGAGGCATAATCGCATTGAAGGCATATGTCGCAAGTTAGGCAATCTTCACAACATCCCATGTAATATGATAATAAAAAGGGAGATAACATAGTTGGCTTACACTCGCCACGTCAATCAAGTGCATAAATAACATTACATCGTCCAAACACTCATGGCCCGACTACGGCGCCAAAATAAAAGAGAACCCAACATGCGACACGGTCCCAATCACCCCCAACTGGGCACCACTACTGATCATCGGGAAAGGAAACGTAGTATCGTTGAGAGTCTTCGTCGAACTCCCACTTGAGCTCGTACGTGTCTCCTGGAGCAGAATCATCAGGCCCTGCATCTGGTGTAATAGTAATCTGTGAGCCACAGGGACTCAGCAATCTCGCACCCTCGCGATCAAGACTATTTAAGCTTATAGGTATGGCAAGGTAAAATATGAGTGGAGCTGCAGCAAGCGACTAGCAAGTGTGGTGGCTAACTTATTCGCAAAAGAGAGCGAGAAGAGGAGGCAAAGCACGAGCGAGAAGCTAGAGAACAACCTGCGCAAACATTACTCCAACACCGTGTCCACTTCCCGGACTCCGCCGAGAAGAGGCCATCACGGTCACACACACTGTTGATTCATTTTAATTAATTAAGGTTCAAGTTATCTACAACCGGACATTAACAAATTCCCATCTTCCCATAACCGCGGGCACGGCTTTAGAAAGTTCATTCCCTGCAGGGGAGTCCCAACTTAGCCCATGACAAGCTCTCATGGTCAACGAAGGAATAAAACTCCTCCCAAGACGTTCCTATCAGACTCGGTATCTCGGTAATTCAAGACACTTCGACAGGTTAAAACAAGACCAGCAACACCGCCCGAATGTGCCGACAAATCCCGATAGGAGCTGCACATATCTCTTTCTCAGGGCACACTCAGATTGTCCAAACTTCCGGTAGGCCAGCCCAGAGTTGCCCCTGGTAGCCACCGGCGGCTGACGGTTTGGACCAACACTCAGAGGAGCACTGGCCCGGGGGGGGTTAAAATAATGATGACCCTTGATTCTGCAGAACCCAAGGGAAAGAAAAGGCTAGGTGGCAAATGGTAAAACCAATGTTGGGCATTGCTGGAAAAGCTTTAATCAAGGCGAAATACCAAGGGGTTCCCATTATAACCCAACCGCGTAAGGAACGCAAAATTCGGGAACATAACACCGATATGACGGAAACTAGGGCGGCAAGAGTGGAACAAAACACTAGGCGAGAGGCCGAGCCTTCCACCCTTTACCAAGTATATAGATGCATTAAGATAACATGGCAATATAGTGATATCCCAACAAGTAAATAAAAGATGTTCCAACAAGGAACGGCCTCCAATCTTCACCTGCAACTAGCAACGCTATAAGAGGGGCTGAGCAAAGCGGTAACATAGCCAATCAACGGTTTGCTAGGACAATGGTGGGTTAGAGGTTTGACATGGCAATTTGGGAGGCTTTCAAGCAAGTGGTAGGCATCGTAGCATTGGCATAGCAAAAGAGCGAGCAAACTAGCATAGCAAAGATAGTAGTTATTTCGAGGGTATGATCATCTTGCCTGCACAGTTGTCAGAGTTGACCGGATCCTCAAAAGCAAACTCAACGGGCTCCTCGTTAGCGAACTCGTCTCCCTGCTCTACCCAAACAAGACAAACAAGCAACAAGGATACAATCAACCACGTGCAAGGATCAAACAAGAAGATGCAACGATGATATGCTATGCGGGATGCGATGCGAGATGCAAAATGCAAAATATGACAGGAAATGCATGAGCCTGGCCTCAACATGGAATTCCAAGGGTTCCACTCGAAAGATGAGATGAAATCGCTTGAAAACAATATAAAGAACGCCGGAATCGGAGTTACGGTTTGGAAATGGCAAGCGATTCAAAAATGACACCGGTCTGCGATTTACAGCAAGTAGGCATCTAAATGCAATGAGATGAACATGCTACAGCACCCAAACATGACAAAAAAATACATGGCAGGGATGCACACGAGATGCTTAACAAAAGTCTAGCACTGAGCTACGGCCAATTCATCCATTAGGAGGTTCGAACAAGCATTGCAAAAACGCAAATGGTAAAACCGATCTCAGACTTAGTGAAATTAACACTTGTCTGGAATTTCAGATCATATAGCCCTCTTCGAAGCAACAAAACAACATGCTACAGGACCTGAACATGACAAGGAAAGAAATGGCATGGAGCTACTCAACAAGCTTAACAAAAGTCCCTTAGTGACCTTGAGCCAAAAGGACATGCTGAAACATAACTCACGAAGGCATGTTTACGAGCTCGATGCACTCACCACGGTGCAACTCATGGCAAGACAAGCATACATCCCTCAAGAAGGCACAAAATACAAGCTAGACATGGCAAGAACAATGGCATAGCATGCATGGATCAACTACAATAACATCGACAAAAATCGCAAACAAGTTGACGATATGCCCAGATTCGCAACGAAGCAAAAGTAGAGCTCGATTGACTCAAGCTAGGGTGCTCCATAATTGCAAACAATGACATGGATGGATAGAGCACTACAATATTAACAAAACTCCCTTACTGATCATCCCCAAAAGAGGCACGGATCACTAGGAAACAACAAGAACATATGGCATCATGAGATAAACAATCCCAGGACAGTGAAATGACTAAGTCCCTGAAAACAGAATTAGCAAGTGCACCTCTTCGCAAGCTTGCACAAGTCACCACACACATCCTAAAAATACATGGGTTGCACCTCTGGATAGATTACAAAACCCTTAACAAAACACATGAAGAACTCACGGGCATATCATGCACACATTAATCATGGCAAAAATGACAAAAGTGCTAAACGGAGTAGTATATCTGACAATTAACTCAAGTAGCCTTCTTCTAACAGCATTTCGGGCATAAATATGAGCTCAAATGAAAATGATGCAATGGAATGAAATGATGTACTCTCTGAGGTGAACATTTTGATATGCTATATGCATGAATCGGAGCAACGGATGCAAAGTTACGGGGCCTCGAACAGGAGCATATGGACTGAAAATTTAGGGACTTAGAGAAAATTAGGTCAACCCTGAAATTTTCAGATCTGGATCGGGGCGGCGCGCGAACTGAGGTGGCCGGGCTCTCACCGGAGCTTCTTGCCGGAGGAGGAGGGAGGACCAGCCGGGGCTTGCTGGAGACGGGGAGGAGCGGGGCCGGCGCGGCGCTCCTCGGCGGCGGGCTCCCGCGACAGGGGCGGCGAGGCACGGTACGACGGGCGCGGCGGCCGGCGAGCTGGGCAGCCGAGGCGGCGGCTCGTCGGCGAGCTCCGGGCAGCTGGAGAAGTGGGCGGCGGTGCCGGGCTGGACGAGACGCGCGGCTCGGGCGCTGTGGGGAGCCCTGGCGCGGGGCGGCGGCGATGGATCTGGGCCCGCGCGGGCCTGCGTCGGGCCCCGCGGGCCGGCGCGGTGGGGAGAAGAGAGAGGAGGCAGCTGGGATGAGGTAGCGGCGTCCGATTGGGCCAGAGCAGCGGCGGGGATGACGTGGTGAGCTCCAATAGGCCGGAGTGAGGTGGCGGCGGGCGGTGGACACGTCCGGCGCGCGGAGCTGCAGTTTTTTAGGGTTTCGGGAAGGAAGAAGATCCGAAAACGGAGGGGTGTATATATAGGCATAGAGGGAGCGAGGAGAGTCCAAATGAGGTGCGGTTTTTGGACACGCGATCGTGATCAAACGCTCTAGGACATGGAGCAGAGTTTGGTGAGTTTTGGGCCAAATTGGAGGGGTGTTGGACTGCAACACACACGAGGCCTTTTCGGTCCCTCGGTTAACCGTTGGAGTATCAAACGAAGTCCAAATGATACGAAACTTGACAGGCGGTCTACCGGTAGTAAACCAAGGCCGCTTGGCAAGTCTCGGTCCAATCCGGAAATGTTTAATCCCCACACGCGAAAGAAAGCTAGAAATGACCACCGGAGGAGAACGAAGCGCCGGAATGCAAAACGGGCAACGGGGAAAATGCTCGAATGCATGAGACAAACACGTATGCAAATGCAATGCACATGATGACATGATATGAGATGCATGACAACGACAACAACACACGGAGACAAAAGACCCGAACCCGAGAAAATAAAATAACTTAACACCGGAAATGGCAAGAGTTGGAGTACAAATAGGGAAAGTTACATCCGGGGTGTTACACTCCAGTATTCGGGAGTTGCATAATCTCACAGTCATAGGAACATGTATAACTTATGAAGAAAGCAATAGCAATAAACTAAACAATCATAGTGCTAAGCTAACGTATGGGTCATGTCAATCACATCATTCTCTAATGATGTGATCCCATTCATCAAATGACAACTCATGTCTATGGCTAGGAAACTTAATCATCTTTGATTAACGAGCTAGTCAAGTAGAGGCATACTAGTGACACTTTGTTTGTCTATGTATTCACACATGTACTAAGTTTCCGGTTAATACAATTCTAGCATGAATAATAAACATTTATCATGATATAAGGAAATATAAATTCCAACTTTATTATTGCCTCTAGGGCATATTTCCTTCAGTGTCCCACTTGCACTAGAGTCAATACTCTAGATTGCATTGTAATGATTCTAACACCCATGGAGTCTTGGTGCTGATCATGTTTTGCTCGTGAGAGAGGCTTAGTCAACGGGGCTACAACATTCAGATCCGTATGTATCTTGCAAATCTCTATGTCTACCTCCTTGACTTGATCGCGGATGGAATTGAAGCGTCTCTTGATGTGCTTGGTTCTCTTGTGAAATCTAGATTCCTTTGCCAAGGCAATTGCACCAGTATTGTCACAAAAGATTTTCATTGCACCCGATGCACTAGGTATGACACCAAGATCGGATATGAACTCCTTCATCCAGACTCCTTCATCTGCTACTTCCGAAGCAGCTATGTATTCCGCTTCGCACGTAGATCCCGCCATGATGCTTTGCGTAGAACTGCACCAACTGATAGCTCCACCATTCAATAAAATATGTATCCGGTTTGTGACTTAGAGTCATCCGAATCAGTGTCAAAGCTTGCATCGACGTAACCGTTTACGACGAGCTCTTTGTCACCTCCATAAACGAGAAACATATCCTTAGTCCTTTTCAGGTATTTCAAGATGTTCTTGACCATTTTCCAGTGATCCACTCTAGGATTACTTTGGTACCTCCCTCCTAAACTTATAGCAAGGCACACATCAGGTCTGGTACATAGCATTGCATACATGATAGAACCTATGGCCGAAGCATATGGAATGACTTTCATTTTCTGTCTATCTTCTGTAGTGGTCGGGTATTGAGTCTGACTCAACTTCACATCTTGTAACACAGGCAAGAACCCTTTCTTTTCTTGATCCATTTTGAACTTCTTCAAAACTTTATCAAGGTATGTGCTTTCTGAAAGTCCACTTAAGCATCTTGATCTATCTCTATAGATCCTTATGCCCAATATATAAGCAGCTTCACCAAGGTCTTTCATTGAAAAATTCTTGTTCAAGTATCCTTTTATGCTATTCAGAAATTTAGTATCATTTCCGATCAACAATATGTCATCCACATATAATATCAGAAATTTAGTATCATTTCCAGAAGTCTGTATAAAACCATATGCTTTGATCACACTATCAAAGCACATATTCCAACTCCGAGATGCTTGCATCAGTCCATAAATGGATCGCTAGAGCTTACACACTTTGTTATCACCTTTTGGATCGACAAAACCTTCTGGTTGCATCATATACAACTCTTCTTTAAGATATCCATTAAGGAATGTAGTTTTGACATCCATTTGCCAAATTTCATAATCATAAAATGCGGCAATTGCTAACATGATTCGGACGGACTTAAGCAGCGCTACGGGTGAGAAGGTCTCATCATAGTCAACACCTTGAAGTTGTCGAAAATCTTTCGCAACAAGTCGAGCTTTGTAGACCGTAACATTACCGTCAGCGTCAGTCTTCTTCTTGAAGATCCATTTATTCTCTATGGCTTTCCGGTCATCGGGCAAGTCAACTAAAGTCCACACTTTGTTCTCATACATGGATCCCATCTCAGATTTCATGGCCTCAAGCCATTTTGCGGAATCTGGGCTCATCATCGCTTCCTCATAGTTCGTAGGTTCGTCATGGTCAAGTAGCATGACCTCCAGAACAGGATTAGCGTACCACTCTAGTGCGGATCTTACTCTGGTTGACCTACGAGGGGTGCTGGTGCTAGGAAAGATCCCGCTTTGGATTCTGGCAATGTTGTAAGCACGAAGCGTGCGCCCAGAGCTCCTATAAAGTTTTGCTCCCCTATGCAGTAGCTTCACCCTTATAAATTCCCTCACCTGGACAAGGCTCGCAGGTTGTATAATATGTTGCTTAGTAATGACTGGCGTGAGAAGTATGGCGAGTGAGTATCTCTCATTATTTTTTCCTCTTCCTTTTCTTCTGTTGTTTGTAACTACTAGATAAATATGGCCTGAACTGTTCCATTTTATACAACTCGAACTGCTATGAATGCCTTATCTTCCTTCTCCTTCTTTTTGTTCTTGTGTGTGCTGCAGGAATACATTCTCAATGATACCTCGGCCTGATGGAAACGTAACTAACTTCACTGGGAATCGCATTTGGGAAGTTTTTTCACCTGGGCAAATGATGGAGGGTGATGTAATTGACTTCCTCATTGATGATTGGAAGCAAGATCCCGATAGAAATGCTGATTTCGCATCTGGGAAAAGGATATTGCTGAGTCCATATTTCATCAGGTAATCAATCAGATCGGTTTCTTTATGTTGAACAAGACTGTCTATTGTATTTACAATTTTTAATAATACTTTGCTTGTTGATTCTTTTTCCGCTGTCTATTTTCTATTTTGGCTTTTTTGCAGGTTGTGCTTGACTGTTCGTTTTACGAGGATGAAAATAAAGTGTTTAATGTGGAGAGTGCAGCGAGAGATTTCAAGAGCTATGTTAAAGCTAATGAAGACTTGCTCAGTGCCGACCTTGTGAGATCTACTAGCTGATTTTTGGTTTTCTACTAGCTGATTTTTGGTTTTTATTTTTTTGTTGTGATGCTGGTTTTTTACTTTGAATATTTAACATCTCTTTTTTGGTCATTTGTTTTTAGATCATGATGCCTCGATTCAAGCCTATGGTTTTATCAAAGGATAGGAAAGTGAGCCACTATTCCTTATATGTCATGAATCGGTACCGAAGTAGCGTTGACATCCTTGACTCTTTACCTTATCCGAAGAACCACCGTCCTTTGAAGAACACCTATCACAAAGACTGTGAGAAGATTGTGAGTGACATTTATTATCTGTACTGGATTAATATTTCTGCATCTTTGTTTCTGCTGTTTCTGAGACCTAAAACTGTGTGGGTTGTTTTGTTTTTTTACAGATTTCTAGATTGGTCAAAGTAATGAAGGTTGTGTATGGTGATGCTCAGTACAATGCGAGCAAGCAGCCCAATTGGGAGCTGTTTGCAAAGAAACCAACGTTTGTCAAGGTTCCACTTCAAGGGCCGAATGAATGTGGCCATTATACTCTGAAGTATGCGGGATGCTATGATGGTGAAAAGATCGTTGAGAACATTCGAGATAATGACGTGGGTTTCTTGTTGAGCTTTTCACTTTCTGTTTTTGGCTTATTGTGCATCCTTTTTTTATGTGTCATGATTTTTGATAATTTGTTTTATTGTTTTGCAGCAACGCATTGTTGATTGGAACGCTGAGGATCTGCATAGAGTTGTGTTCAACCGTAATAACCATCTTATGGTGACGGAGCTTCCCAAGGAGGTTCAGGCTTTGGCTCCTGATGCATAGGATAAATGGTCATCATTTGCATAGTGAATTGGATAGTTCTGTGACATATCTCTTGAAAACATTGTAGGCTCTATTTTGTAGTGTTTGATGTCTTGTCGAGTACTATGTAATAACTAGTATATTTTGTGTTGTGTTTTAAGTGTGGCACAATGTTTCATCGGGAATTCGTTTTGGTTAAGTTTTTTTTGTACTAAAGACTTATATAGTAGTTGAACTGAAAACAATTTTCCAGTCGTTCAAATACAAGATAGAGCAATCCTACTATGTTTAAATAATGTAAAAGGATTATTAAGATAAGTTATTTTGACTGCATTCAAAAGGATTATCAAATGGTTTAAATAATAATGTCACTGCTTCAGCGGGCACAAATCAGAAATTATATCAGTACTGATGTGTACTCTGCCTTGTACTGACAACTGAGAGTTATCAGTACTGATATGCTACAAGAGTTTAAAATTTTCCTTGACATATTTTTTTCTTGAGTTACTGGTTCACAGTAGCCTTTTGTGTCGGATATATCCAGATAAGTTTTTTCAAACGTATTTTGTGACTGCATTCAAAATGATTATCAAATGGTTTACTTAATAATGTCACTGCTCCAGCGGGCACAAATCAGAAACTAAAAAATAACTTTAGTTCTGATCGAGAAATTGACGATAAAGCTAAATAAGTTTTGGTAAACGACAGTGTTTTGTGAAATGCTTCCTCATTGTCTGCTGATTCAACTGAGACTGCAAGGTTATTTTTTAGTTGACACAGCAGGATAACCACTATGTATTGTTCAGTCTTGAGCTTCTCCTAACTGTCCCCGAATGTTGTGCCTTGCCGGCGCTCTTTCCAGGTTGAGCCTTGGCAGCTTCTTCGTCAGTTTCAGTTTCCTCGCCCACGACAGTGTCATCTTCATTGTGTTCGTCTGATTGGCCGTCATTCTCATCAAACTCTTCTTCATCATCGTCTTCATTTGATTGCTTGGAACTCTGTACCTTGCCCTGTTTATGTTCAGCTCCATTGACCTCCTTGCCCACTTTGCACGTGCGGGCATTATGTCCGTCAGTTCCGCCACACTTGCGGCAAGTGTAGCTATTACGTGTGTTGTCTCCATTGGTAGAAAGCTGGGTGGCTCCAATCTGCTTGTTCTTGTTGACAGTGGCATCTGTGCGGAGTGGGCATGTGCGGTAGTTATGGTTGCTCACGACATTGCAGAATCCGCATGCCCTTACCCCAAGGGGTTTGCCGTCCGGGACAAATTCCACGCGCTTGATGGGGCGTGGTGGCTTTTTGGCTGCTGCTTTCGCAGCTTTCACTGCTTGCGTCTTGCTCTTCCTCCCCTTTGTGCTTGAGAATATTGGGGGTTTAATCACCCTTTCCTGCTGCTGGTGGTAGGATGTGCTATTTTCATGTCGTTCGCCTACAGCACCATCAAGCTCATGATCTCGCATGTGAGTTTGTCGGTGCTCTTGAGTGTGCACATGGGCAAGCTCCGGTTGCTGCTGCTCCTCTTCCTCATTCTCAAATGGGTCAATAGCTCCCATATGGTTCATCTCGGACAACATTGTAGCAATATCCTGCTCAATGGCTTCATTGTCCGCGACACCTCCATTTTCAGCAGAATGCATGGCGTCGAGTTCTTGTTCAAGTTTGTCGATGACGACCCGCGTCCTTGCCATTTGCTCTTGGCTTCTCAAGCTTTTTCTGTGCACCCTCATGTTCAGCATCAGCACTGAGCTTTCAATGCAGTATTGGGATGCCTTGTTTGACGCTACTGTCCTCAAGTCATTTCTATCAAATGTTGACTGGATGTTCGGGCGTTTGGTGTATCTCCTGAGTATGTATTTCTCTGGAACGCTTTCAGCCTTAATTGTCTGCATCATGCACAGGACATGCACGCAGAAAAGACCTGTATTTGTTTTTGGAAGAGGTGCATGTTTTTTGTCATTTCATTCGAACAAAAACTTTGCAAAAAAAGTAGTACAGTATGTAACATCTTTTTTGTAGTCCTCACCTGTGTGGTCCCATAGCCTGCACTCGCACTCATATGTTTCTCCCACGGGGGTCTGCAACCACCTGGAACGCGTGCTGAGCCCACACAGACAGTTTTTGCGGGTGGTTGTAGCGCACTAGGTACTTTGTGGGCTCTTCCGTCTCTGTCGCCGTGAAGAGAGTGCTCAGTTTTAGCCTATCTCTGATCTCGCTGTACACAGCTCGCATGTACAGCTTTGCCATCTGGGTGTCAAACCCATAGAAGTTCAGCGTGTTTTGTTCCTTCTGCAGATGCAAGAATGATGACCAAATTGTTAGTTTTCTTGTAGGAAAAACTTCTAATAAAGTTTTTACTTTAGTAAGCATGTAATTTTTGTCTTACAACAAGTGATAGAGCTATACCCGGTTACCCATTGTCTCCTGGTTCTCTGTCTGTCTCCTGGTTTTGACGCAGGAGTTTACCTGGCTGACAAACCGGTGTAGGTTATGTCTCTCATTTACGTAGTTCTTCTTGAGCACATAGTTCATGCTCTCACTTCGTTGTGTGGATGTCATTTTGGTGCAGAAAATTTCTTTGAAGTAGGCTGATATCCAGTTCTCACGGTCGTTCCACATGCCCACCATTGTGGCATCATCGTGGAGGTTGTACTTATCCATGAGTCTTTTCCAGGCATCCTCAAACTCAGTTGGCATGAGGGGCCAGTTGAGAATTGATGTGAATTCATCCTTAAGGTCCTCGTGTAGGAAATACAGGTACACGAGGTGTTCCCTGTACTTCTTCATAATGTGCCAGCGGCATAGCTTATGTACTGTGTTCTTGAAAACATCTGCGATCACCAAATCCATTGCCTGGCACTGGTCTGGTAATGAGAAAATAGACTCGGAGTGGTCAGCAGATGGTTGTGCATATATACCAATACAACTGACACAACATTTTTACTGTGTTATTTTCCTTTTCTTTTTTGGTAGGGGGGTGGTGGTTGGGGTGGTTTTAGCGGGTGTACCTGTGAGAATGCATGTAGGAGCCTTCCTTCTCATGCACCTTAAAAATGTCCTGAACAGCTACTTGAATGAATCTGCATCCTCATCTCTTATCAGGGCAAAACCAAAGAATGTAGTCTGTAAGTGGTTGTTAGTTCCGACAAACACCCCAAGTGGCATATGGTACTTGTTGGTCTTGTATGTTGTGTCAAACGTTACGCAGTCCCCGAAGTCCTGATACGCTCCTCGGCAGCTTGCGTTTGCCCAGAATATGTTCTTAACTCTGTCGGACTCATCGAGTTGCATGTCACAGAAGAATTCCCTATTTATAGCTTTCATCTCCCTAAAGAAATTGACAGTCTTTAGGACATCATCCACATCATCAATCCTTGAATTCTTTGCTTTCCTGCATATAAAAAGTTCATTGAAAAATGCATGTTGAACTGGCGTCAGGTCATGCGTTGCTTGATAAGTTTGTACTGACAGAGGAAAAAAGACGTAGGCGGTTTATGGGAGGAGAACAAGTTTGTACTTACAGGTTAATCAGGTCTTTGGCATTCATTTCGAGGAAGTAGCTACCAGGGTCATCACCGCCCAGAATGCTCATGATTTGCGCGTGTTCAATGCCTTTGAACTGCAGGTACTTGACGTACTCCAAGATTGTTTTGTCAAAGTTTTTGTGGGAGTGCAAGAAGCCAAGCATTTCTGCGGTGAGCTGTAGCCTGTGGTTGTGTTCCCAGACTATCTCTTTTACGACAAATGTTCCATCCTTTTCCTTCTTCAGCCTCATTTTAGCCCCGCAGTTAGTTCTGGCTGTCGTCTTGTTACGCTGTCTATTTGCTTCAGACACCTTTGATTCATAAACTCCATGGCACGTGCAATAAAGGTAGGCTATGATCTTAAACTTGGGGCCTTCCCTGACAGCAAAACCAGCGTGCTTCGCATATACGCTGTAGATGTTCTTAGTTTCTTCAAAAGTTTCAAACCTCATCTCTAGCCTTGGCAGAACATAAGCTTCAATGTCAGGTGGCTGCACACAACAGTGACAAAACAAAAATGTTAGATGGGGTGGTCACGGCACCATGGTATGGACTGTGCTTGTATTTTTTTTCTATATGGATACTTACATGTGTATAGCTCTGCGCTGCCTCTGGTGTTTGTTGTTCTCCCTGGTTTATGGGCGCCAGTGGTGTCACCCTTGGCACATGCAGCAATACATCTCTTGGAGGGAGCAACGATGACGAAGATCTCCGTCTCTCGTTGTATGGATGTCTCTCCTCAGATTCATTGTGATGTTGCTCCTGTCTATATGGCTCATATCTTGTACTTTTTAACCTGCTAGAGTGGCCAAAATTTCTGTCTTTTTGCCCTGGTCTTCCCGTCGCAACTGCTTTTGCAGCACGGATGATTGATGTTGATGGAGCGACTGGTGGAAGCCTTCTTGTCCTTGGCTTTTTGCATGCGCTGGGGAAGGAAAACATTTGTTGTTGGTGATATTGTTGGCCTAGTTGCAACCTAGTAGCGGCAAAGCTTGCATTCCCAGACATTGTTGTTTGCTGTATAGAAGGACATGTCCGTGCTTCTGATGATTGCGGTGTATCTTCAAATCTGCCTGTACTGTTGAAATATCCAGGCGGTATTTTTGGTGTTACCCAACCAGGTGGTGCCCCATATCTGTTTTGCTCATGAAATGCTTGCTGCGTGCGCCGCCTTGCATGCTTCTGTAAACAACATTCAAAAGTTTTTGGGATTAATCTAGTTTCGTTTTCAGTCGAACTGATGAAGGTTCATGTTCAAACACGGATGTACTGATGTACTGTTGTTTTAGCACTGTTTTGTAAACTGGACATTGAACTCATGCATGACTTCTCCTTTGTTCTTCTGTAACTTATGCAACTACACTAGAAGTACTCCTAGTTTATGTAACATTGAACTTACTGTCTAACTGTGGCACTCTCTCGTCACTATCTACCTGGACTGACGCATATGTGCTATTTTTTTAACTTGAACTGAAGATAGCATATTAGATGCACTGACAGTAACCTCGACATCCTAATCGTGCATCAATGCATATACATTACAAGTACTGCTAGCTTATGTATCACTGAACTTATTGTGTAGCAAATATTTTTTTTGGTAACAGTTTTGTTACTCGTTCGAACTGACGCAATTACATGACTTGTACTCTTATGAATAACAACATACAACTCTCAGCGGTAGCTGAACCTTGTCACTATACCTGGACTGACGCATATGTGTTATTTTTTTAACTTGAACTGAAGATAGCATATTAGATGCACTGACAGTAACCTCGACATCCTAATCGTGCATCAAGTGGCAGGGGTGTCAATGAACTGATGCTAGCATTTGCAATGTACCATCGGGTTCTTCTTCATAGCAGGACTGACGAACTGATGGAGTGACACAAACGTGGGGAGCAGACATTACCTCCAGTGTACTATCTTCTTCTTCTACCTCTCGTGGGCGTCTTACTGGCATGTTCTTGCGAGGCGGCACCATTGACGCAGCACCTGCTTGTGGTGGACGTCTGGCGAAGAGGTTCGTAGAGGAAGCACCTTGCGGGGATAACTGACCCGGAGAAGGAGACCCGGCGACGGAGGGAGGCGGGAGGCGGGGATGACGGCTCCGACGATGGATCCGGCGACGGAGGGAGGCACGAGGCGGGGATGACGGCTCTGACGATGGATCCGGCGACGGAGGGAGGCAGGAGGCGGGGATGACGACCCTGATGATGGATCCAGCGACAGAAGGAACAAGGAGGCGGCGGCGGATCCGTCGCCGGCCAATCACGGATTCGCGGGCTCCCTCGCTCCGGCTGCCGCCGTCGTTATATATATATATATATATATATATATATATATATATATATATATATATATATATATATATATATATATATATATATATATATATATATATATATATATATATATATACAGCCGGTCTATTCTGATAATATTATCAGAATAGTTATTCTGATAACACTTCCGCACTGCACTCTTAACGCAAGTGCACGTCATTTTTTGAACCAAGTGTGTTGTAGTACTGAGGCGAGTGAACTTCCCGTGGCAAAAAACTGAACGCAGTGTTTTTCTGGTACTATTTTCGCTCTAGTTTTTTAACCGTTTGACGGAACGAGGCATGTAATAAATCGTTGAAAAGCTATGGATTAGGCGCAAATTCGCCATGTTGAATACTTTTCGAGATTCCTCACGGTTTAAGAGCAGTTTTGAAAATGGTGCGGGCCACAACGAGTGGCAGCGAGCGTTTTTTTTGCATTTTTTTCTAAACCGCTCGTCGGAATGAAGCAAATGATACACCTATGGATAGATATCGTCGAGGCGCATCTTTTTCATATATATTTCTTTCTCTAATTCGTTACGGTTTAAGAGCACTTTCAAATTTACTAAATCGCGAAATTCTGTTTTTCAATTTTTTTCAAATTTTCGGTACTATTTTCGCTCTAGTTTTTAACCGTTTGTCGAAACGAGGCGCGTAATATGTCATTGCAAAGCTATGGACAAGGCGCAACTTTCATATGTAGAAATGGTTTTGAGATTCCTTACAGTTTTAGTTTAATTTTGAAAATCGTGTGGCAGACGACAAGTGGCAGCGACCGTTTTTTGCGAAATTTTTACAAACCGGTCGTCGAAATGATTCAAATGATATGCCGTTGGAAAGATATCGACGAGACGCAACTTTTTCATGTAGAACACTCTCTCTAATCCTTACGGTTTAAGAGCAGTTTTAAATTTACCGAAATGCGGACACTCTGTTTTTCGCGACACCCAAATCGACGTGGGTACTTCATCCGACTGAAAACCGCACTGCATCAGATGAAAAACCGCACTGCATCAGACATGTTAGAGAACTGCATGGTTTATTTTATTCAAATGTAATTTCTTTAAGGACGAGAAATTGGAGTGCACTTCACATCGGGTGTAAATGAACCACAACACTATCAAGAAGTGAACCGCATTACTTTTTTTGCTTCCGTAACATTTTTTTGCACTTACGGGATGAACAACATCATACGGCCGACCGCACTGCTTCAGAATGAAAACCGCACTGCATCGGACAGGCAAGCGAGCTGCATAATTTCTTTTGTCAGACGTAAGTTTTTCTCAGACAAAGAAGTGAAGTGCGCTTCACATGAGGCACTAGTGAACCACATCAAGCGAAAAATGGACCGAGACACAAGTTTAAGTGTACCCATTTTTCTTTTTCTTTTTCTAACTTGTTTCACTGGGTTAAGTGGACCATATTTGTCAATGTTAGTGTGCTGCATCATGCGGGAAAACGCACTGCAATGTCATCACAAAGGATTGCACGCGATTCTTTTTGTTATTATTTTAAAATGAAAAGAAATGCATAGTACAGCGGAGCGAACCTCAAAGTCAAAAAAAGTGCATGGTATAGTGAAGCGAACCTCTCCACACAATAAAACTGAAACCTCTCGATGGACAAAAGTGAACATCTCGACACATTTTTTTTGCATGTCCAATCTATTTTGAGGAACTGAAACTTGGATACAACAGCAGTGCACTTCATTTTCATGCTATTTTGCATTGTACAGGAACATATCCCCCGGATCGGCTACCACGCCAAACACAAGCATATACACAAAACCATCATGAGCACACTGTACTGCAGTGGGGATGGCATCGACAACAACCAAAACAAACTTCGTTGCAGGAACCTACCCCGGCAAACTGCAAAACCACACGAGGCTGCAACCCAACTGCGGTGCACAAAAAGGAACATGTAATCTTTTATAGATGACTCCTTTACAAAAAGAAATTCAAATCAATCGGGGGGGTCCCTGTTGACCCGAGTGTGCCATCGTCATCTAAATGTCTGCACTGCCCCTGCTACCCACATCCTCCACGAGAGTACTGCAATGTTCCTCGCTGAGGAACTGCAAGACCTGAAACACAAGAATAGAGAATAGCAAAACTGCACTGAAAATTTGTTTCACAGACGGGAAATTGAGCGTGCGTCGAATTGTAGAGTAGTTGTTTTGGTGACCAAAATTGAGGCACGCATGGGTTGTACTGACAAACAAAGTCAGCAAGATGCTCACATTAGCCCTCATCGAAGAAGGGGAGGGAGGTGGGTACGGGGAAGGAAGAGAGGACTGGTTGGGCGGTGCGGTGTACCCAGGAGGTCGTGCTTTCCGATACTGTTTGCTTGCTCCTTCGACGGCATGTTTGCCTGCTCCTTTGGCGGGCACTGCAACAACTGCTCTGCGAGCTGCACAAACATCAGTAGGAGAGCTACACGCAACAAGCCAATGGGCCGCACTGGGTCATCCTGAGCCCGTCGCCGGTCATGCTCTCCGTGGGTGGAGGAGGCCATACTGTCGACTACTAGGAGCTCAGCGCCTCCCCTTTTTGCATATCCAAATTCGGCCACTACCAGCTCCCCTGACCTCCGGATGTGTCGGTGTGTAGTGCAGTGGCCCTCGACGTGCAATGCAGCAACCATTAAGGTGCAGTGCGGCCGCAAACCCTGTGCGCCAGTGCTGACGGAGATAGCTGGAGAGGGAAGTCGGGGTGGCCGGGGTTGTCTCGCAGATTTGGACGGTGAATGTGGCGCGCTGGCCGGCGGGGGGCCGGGACGACAAATCTTGGAGGTGGGGGAGAGGCTGGGAAAGATTCTCCGTCGGCGCTCCACCTCGATCTAGGCCACGGACGACCGGATTCGTTCCCGGGGCGCTCGCGGAGACAGGGGCGGAGGGGAAGTGGTGGCGCTCGTCGGTCATCCTACCCGGTCACCACGCGTCGGAGGGAGCGGTGCGACGGTGGGGCGCGGCGCGGGGAGGGAAGCGGCGCAGGGAGGAAGGCGGTGCGGCGGCGGGCAAGGGAGGCGGCGCAGAGCAGGAGGAGGGAGGCGGCGCAGAGCAGGAGGAGGGAGGCGACGAGGCGGGGCGGAGCGGGAGGGAGGTGGTGCGGCAGCGTGCTGGCAGGAGGAGGTCGTGGGGAGCACGCGGAGGAACCTCGCTGGTGTCAAATCAGAAGCCCTGCACTGGGACCGGCCCTCCTAAAGCCCGCGTGTGTGGGTTGGACTGAGGAGGAGAGACGGATCTGGCGCAAATCCGGCGACCACCAAGGCGGGATCCGACCTTTGGGGTGGGGGAAGGCAGGGTGAGGGAGAAAGAAGGTGGGGAGGAAGGTAGTGGTGGAGTAGGCCGCCGCAGTGGTGGTGGTGGTCGGCGGGGCTGGGGGAAGGGTGGGGGGGAAGGGGAGGGGCAGCGGCGCTCTAGGCCGCTCCCGCGGTAGAAGGCAGGGAGGGGAGGGCCGGCGGCACTCCAGGCCGCTCCCGCGGTAGAAGGTGGGGAGGGGAGGGGCGGTGGCGTTCGGGTGTGGTGTTATCAGAATAAGAAGTTTAGGTGTGCAGAATAAGGTGTTAAGGGGTGTTATTAGAATAGACCCACCTATATATATGTGTGTATATATATATATATCAGGATCTTTCCAACACAATGTGCTTGCCAAAGGATAAAATGTCAAAAAGGAAAGGTGAAGATCACCATGACTCTTGCATAAGGTATAAGACAAGAATAAAAGATAGACCCTTCACCGAGGGAAGCAGAGGTTGTCATGCGCTTTTATAGTTGGATGCACAAAATCATAATGCGAAAAAACGTCACTTTATATTGCCACTTGTGATAGGGACCTTTATTATGCAGTCCGTCGCTTTTATTACTTCCACATCACAAGATCGTATAAAGCTTATTTTCTCCACACTAATAGATCATACATATTTAGAGAGCAATTTTTATTGCATGCACCGATGACAACTTACTTGAAGGATCTTACTCAATCCATAGGTAGGTATGGTGGACTATCATGGCAATACTGGTTTAGGGATATTTGGAAGCACAAGTAGTATCTCTACTTGGTGCAAATAAATTGGCTAGCATGAGAGGGAAAGGCAAGCTCAGCATGTTGAATGATCCATGACAATATATTTTATTTGAGATATAAGAAAACATAATCCATTACGTTGTCTTCCTTGTCCAACATCAACCTTTTAACGTGTCATATTTTAATGAGTGCTCACAATTACAAAAGATGTCCAAGATAGTATATTTATATGTGAAATCTCTCTTCCCTCAATATTATTTCATGAATTGTTCAAGTGACCAATACATTGTTTGCTAACCTTCAATAAATTTACCACCTCTACTTCTTATATGTGAAGTCATTACTCCCCATGGGATAAGCATATGAAACATATATAATTTCAGATTTATTATATTCAATTCATTCAACCATTTACTCATAGGAAATATGTGAAGCATGTGAATGAATAACAAACTACTCTAAAAGATATAAGTGAAGATCAATGAGTAGTTAAATAATTATTTAGCTATGTGAAGACTCTCCCATTTAATAATTTCAGATCTTGATAGTTTATTCAAACAGAAAGCAAAACATAATAAAATGACATCTAAGAATAGCAAACATCATGTGAAGAAGCAAAAACTTAGGATCAACCGATACTAACAGATAGTTGTTGAAGAAGAAAGGTGGGATGCCAACCAGGGCATCCCCAAGCTTAGACGCTTGCGACTTCTTGAAATATTATCTTGGGATGCCTTAGGCATCCCCAAGCTTGAGCTTTTGTTTCTCCTTAATTCCTCTCATATCACGGTCTCCCTAAATCTCAAAAGCTTCATCCACACAAAACTCAACAAGGACTCATGAGATAAGTTAGTATAAACCAACGCAAAAACCTTATCATACTCTACTATAGCAAATCACTAAAGTTATTATTCAACATTTCATACTAAATGCCTCTACATATTTAATAGTCCTATCCTGAAATAGAATCATTAAAGAAGCAAACATATGCAAACAATGCAAACATAACAGCAATCTGCCTAAACAGGACAGTCTGTAAAGAATGCAGCAAGATCCATACTTCCCTAGTTCCAAAAATTATGAAAGAAAATTACCACTGTAGTAAATTTATCGGAGCTTATTCTGCAAAATGTTTCAACATTTTTATCACATTCTGACTTTTCTAGCAAATTTTTGCAACAGCGGTAAACTTTCTGTTTTCAAACAGCAACATGTATACGTGTAAAATAGGCATAGTAAAGGCTATCAATGCCACTTTTATTGAAATAAAAGATGCAAAACATTGTTCTAAATAACAGCAAGCAAATCCTAATAAAATAAATTGACGCTCCAAGCAAAACACATATCATGTGGTGAATAAAAATATAGCTCCAAGTAAAGTTACCGATGAACGAAGACGAAACAGGGGATGCCTTCCGGGGCATCCCAAAGCTTAGGCTCTTGGTTGTCCTTCAATATTACCTTGGGGTGCCTTGGGCATCCCCAAGCTTAGGCTCTTGCCACTCCTTATTCCATAGTCCATCAAATCTTTACCCAAAACTTGAAAACTTCACAACACAAGACTTAACAGAAAACTCGTGAGCTCCATTAGTAAAAGAAAACAAACCACCACTTAAAGGTACTGTAATGAACTCATTCTTTATTTATATTGGTGTTAAACCTACTATATTCAAACTTTTCTATGGTTCATAAAATCTATTACTAGCCATAGATTCATCAAAATAAGCAAACAACACATGAAAAATAGAATCTGTCAAAAACAGATCACTCTGTAGTAATCTGTAGGTTTGGAATACTTATGAACCCCAAAAAATTTAAAATAAATTTCTGGACGTGAGGAATTTATCTACAAATCATCTGCAACAAGAATTAACTAAATAGCTCTCTCCAGTAAAAAATTGCAGCAAATCTCGTGAGCGCTAAAGTTTCTGTTTGTTTACAGCAAGATCGCAAAGACTTTCCCCAAGTCTTCCCAAAGGTTCTACTTGGCACAAACACTAAGTAAAAGCATAAAACCACATATAAACAGAGTCTAGATGGATTATTTATTACTAAACATAACCAACAATCAAGGAACAAAAAAAAATTGGGTTGCCTCCCAACAAGCGCTAACGTTTAACGCCCCTAGCTAGGCATGATGATTTCAATGATGCTCACATAAAAGATAAGAATTGAAATATAAAGAGAGCATCATGAAGAATATGACTAGCACATTTAAGTCTAACCCACTTCCTATGCATAGGGATTTTGTGAGCAAACAATTTATGGTCACAATAATCAACTAGCATCGGAAGGCAAAACAAGCATACCTTTAAAACTTTAAGCACATAGAGAGGAAACTTGGTATTATTGCAATTCCTACAAGCATATGTTCCTCCCTCATAATAATTTTCAATAGCATCATGAATGAATTCAACAATATAACTATCACATAAATCATTCTTTTCATGATCTACAAGCATAAAAATTTTATTACTCTCCACATAAGCAACATTCTTCTCATTCGGAATAGTGGGAGTATCATATGAGACTCGAATACTATAAATTGTTTCCACATTGAAAGAATAAAGTTCAGAAAAATGGTAATCATAATAATGACAAGTTTTATAAATATAATCATCACTACTTTTTATAGCATATGTGTCATCACAATAATCATCATAAGTAGCAACTTTGTTCTCATCATAATCAATTGAAACCTCTTCCAAGATAGTGGAATCATTACTAAATAAAGTCGTGAACTCTCCAAATCCACTTTCATAATTGTCACAATAAGATTCAACACCCTCCAAAATAGTGGGATCATTACTTCCTAAAGCTGACACTCTTCCAAACCCACTTTCATCAATATAACCATCATAAATAGGAGGCATGCTATCATCATAATAAATTTGCTCATCAAAACTTGGGAGACTGGAAATATCATCTTCATCAAACGTAGCATCCCCAAGCTTGGGACAAACATTAATTGCAGCAAATACATTCTCAAACATGTCATTCTCATCAAACATAGCATCCCCAAGCTAGGGCATTTTCATATCATAAGCATAATCAGTCTCATCATTAATAGTATGGATAGCACCAATAGTATAACAATTATCATCATTACAATGAGTAATAGGAGCAACATTATTTGGGAGGGATACATTTTTACCTTTGCTTCTCCATATTTTTTTTCTTCTTCACATCATGTGTGGGTTTTATCCTCTTTTCGGAGCTCCTTATTAATGAGATTGGTTGAATAGGAGGCTCCTCCTCGTTACCTGATTCATCATAAGAAATAATAGGAGAATATTGGGAAGTCTCTTCCCTTTCATTAGTATTCTCTTCATCTTCTATGTGTTTTCTTGTCTTTATGTAATTGGCAATATAAGGATTTTCAATGCAATTCACAACACAATACATAAAATTTCTTCTATATCAAAATCAAGAAATCTATCAAGATTAAATTTTGGAATACCCTCAGTTATACGTTTCATTTCTTCATACCGCAAAAGAAAACTAAGCTCTTTATGATGCTCAAGGGTAAGCAAGTTATCACAATTTTGGGACACAATTTGATCATGAAACAAATAGCATTGGAGATTTAAATGACCATGTTCATTGCAAAGTTCACAAGGATGGTGATAACTATTAAATCTGTCAGCACAATCATCTAGCCTTTCTTGCAACCATTTAGTTTCCAAATACTTATGCCTCTTACAAAATCTATCTTCCCTATTTGGTGTGTGCTTGCAAGCTCTATGTATTCCACAAAAGTTGACATGCTTATAAGAGACATTTTCATCATGACTAGTGCAATCATCATTACTACCACGGATATTCAAGGAATTCATACTAACAACATTGCAATCATGCTCATCATTCAAATATTTAGAGCCAAACATTCTAATGCATTCTTCTTCTAACACTTTGGCACAATAATCGGAATTCTTATTTTCCTGAAATACATTAAAAATATGAGGCATATGAGGTACCCTCAATTCCTTTTTTTGAAATTTTCTTTTATAGACTAAACTAGTGATAAAACAAGAAACAAAACGATTCGTTTGCAAGATCTAAAGATATACCTTCAAGCGCTAACCTCCCCGGCAACGGTACGAAAAAGAGCTTGATGTCTACTACACAACCTTCTTCTTGTAGATGTTGTTGGGCCTCAAAGTGCAGAGGTTTGTAGGATAGTAGCAAATTTCCCTCAAGTGGATGACCTAAGGTTTATCAATCCGTGGGAGGAGTAGGATGAAGATGGTCTCTCTCAAGTAACCCTGCAACCAAATAACAAAGAGTCTCTTGTGTCCCCAACATACCCAATACAATGGTAAATTGTATAGGTGCACTAGTTCGGCGAAGAGATGGTGATACAAGTGCAATATGGATGATAGATAAAGGTTTTTGTAATCTGAAGATATAAAAACAGCAAGGTAACTAATGATAAAAGTGAGCGTAAACGGTATTGCAATGCTAGGAAACAAGGCCTAGGGTTCAAACTTTCACTATTGCAAGTTCTCTCAACAATAATAACATAATTGGATCATATAACTATCCCTCAACATGCAACAAGGAGTCACTCCAAAGTCACTAATAGCGGAGAACAAATGAAGAGATTATTGTAGGATACGAAACCACCTCAAAGCTATCCTTTCTGATCAATCTATTCAAGAGTCCGCACTAGAATAACACCTTAAGGCACAAATCAACCAAAACCCTAATGTCAACTAGATACTCCAATGTCACCTCAAGTATTCGTGGGTATGATTATACGATATGCATCACACAATCTCAGATTCATCTAGTCAACCAACACAAAGAACTTCAAAGAGTGCCCCAAAGTTTCTACCGGAGAGTCAAGACAAGAATGTGTGCCAACCCCTATGCATAAGTTCATGAGGTCACAGAACTCACAAGTTGATTACCAAAACATACATCAAGTGGATCACGTGATATCCCATTGTCACCACAGATAAGCACATGCAAGACATACATCAAGTGTTCTCAAATCCTTAAAGACTCAATCCGACAAGATAACTTCAAAGGGAAAACTCAATCCATTACAAGAGAGTAGAGGGGGAGAAACATCATAAGATCCAACTATAATAGCAAAGCTCGTGATACATCAAGATCGTACCGAATCAATAACACGAGAGAAAGAGATCAAACACATAGCTACTGGTACATACCCTCAGCCCCGAGGGTGAACTACTCCCTCGTTGTCATGGAGAGCGCCATGATGATGAAGATGGCCACCGAAGAGGGATCCCCCCCTCCGGCATGGTGCCGAAACAGGTCTAGATTGGTTTTTGGTGGCTACGGAGGCTTCTGGCGGCGGAACTCCCGATCTATTGTGCTCCTCGATGTTTTTAGGGTATATGGACATATATAGGCGAAAGAAGTCGGTCAGGGGAGCCATGAGGGGCCCACGAGGGTGGGGGGCGTGCCCAGGGGGTAGGGCCCGCCTCCCTGCCTCATGGCTTCCTCGAAGCTTCCCTGACGTCTACTCCAAGTCTCCTGGATTGCTTCTGTTCCAAAAATAACTCTCCCGAAGGTTTCATTCCGTTTGGACTCTGTTTGATACTCCTTTTCTTTGAAACACTGAAATAGGCAATAAAACAGCAATTTGGGTTGGGCCTCTGGTTAATAGGCTAGTCTCAAAAATAATATATAAGTGTTTAGTAAAGCCCATAAACATCTAAAACAGATAATATAATAGCATGAATACTTCATAAATTATAGATATGTTGGAGACGTGTCAGCTCCCTCCGGAGGCCTTGATGTTGTACGCCTCGCGAGGCTTGATCCCTCGCGAGGGTCTTGTCTTGGAGTTGCTGAAGATGGGCCATACCAGGCCGTTGAAGGAGCCACGCTATGGGCCGTAGACAGGCATGTCTGGGTACCCTGGTTCCTAGAACACCGACAGAAGCCCTCGGGCCCAAGGCACGCTCGGACTTGGCTTTGGGGTGAATCCAAAGGGCAAGGGCGAAACACCAAGGGCCACAATCGCCTGCGGACCGGGTCGACACATGGAGCTTGATGGGATGTGGGTGTCTCCACTTCCCCATGCCACCTCGGCAACCGTCCGACTTGACAACTGCCTAGCATACATGGCCCAACCATCATTGCCCGCCGTGCTCGCCTTCTGCTCCTACTCTTTCCTATGAGCTTGCGCCTCCTTCGCCAGATTCCACGCCAGCTCCAATCCACTCCGCCGCCATGGCTCCCAGATCAAAGAAGGGGAAGCCTGTGTGACTGCGGAGCTTTTGCCGTGGTCGGAACCAGTGCTGGACCGGTCCACGGTGATCAACCAGGAGGGGCTGGACAAGGTTCGGCAGGCCCGTGCGGCCGATTGCAACAAGTGGAAGGCGATGACAGTCTAGCCCTCCTCCCGGGCCTTGATTGATATGGAGCCACCGGAATCCCCCTTCATCTCCACGCTCTCTTCGCCAGCTTGCTACCTCCGTTCTCCGACTTCTTCAACGCAGTGCTTTCACACTACCAGATCCACGTGCTGCATCTGGATCGCGGATCCATCATCCTCCTCTCCGCCTTTGCCTTTTTGTGCAAGGCCTTCAAGGGAATTGTTTCGTCCATGGCCTTGCTCCGCCATTTCTTCTCGCTCCACTTGGTCAGCAGCGGACAACGCTCGGGGTGTGTGTCGTTCTAGGCAGAGGCGGCGACAGCTGGCTCCCACATTGACTTCACACTCCACCAGGATGCGAGGGGGGTCCAGAAGCAGTGGGTGTAGATGCCACCATGCGCAGCCCCCTACTTCTCCTCCCATTGGTGCCGGCGGAGCCGAGCTCCGGCTGGGGACACGCGGAGCTCATTGACCGACGACTCATGTGTATCTTGTCCAGGCTGGCCAAGTTGAAGGAGGCAGGGGTGATGATGGCGAGGCAGCGCATCACTCCACTCCAGCACCATTCTCACCCAATGTGGGCCTTCACCGACCCCGATGACCCCGTGAGGCTCCAGGTGCCTTCGCTCCCCTCCAAGATGTTGCGCACAGTGCTCCAACTCCTGAAAGGTGACCAAGCGCCTGTTGTGCTCCCTACCGAGGGGTGCCCTTAGTACAACTGCTCGAACGGGAGGGCCTTTGTCGAGAAGATGCCGCACTTCGATGAGTGGGGGCTGCTCCCTGAGGTCCACGAGGGGCCTCGCGAAAACCCAATCTTGGTGGCTCCTGTGATGTGCACTCCAGAGGTGGCAGGGGGGAGCAAGCATCGCCAAGCGCTCCTAAAGTGGCCGCTGGGGAGCAGGCGCCACTTCTCACTCCTGAGGTGGCCGCTGGAGAGCAGGTGCCACCGCGCGCTCCAGAGGTGGCCACTGGAGAGCAGGCGGCACTACACGCTCCTGAGGCGGTTGCCATCGCCCCCGCAGGCGGCATGGCTGGAGCCTTGCCCCTGGACACAGTTGTCGCCCTTGCCATGAAGGGCTGCATGCCGGCCCATGGCGTGCTCCTTCCAGACATCAGGATATCCCACAAGAGGAAGGGGCTCGGGAGCCGATGCGGCTCTGTTCCACGGGACCTGAAAAATAGGAAGTGGATAGCTATGGATGTGTAAGTACCTTGCCCTACTTGATTCCCGCATATCGCATCCCTTACTGACTTTTGCCCCTCAAGATCCCTTGTGTTGTGGGGGTGAGCTCGTGCGGAGCGCGACCTTCAGAGGCCTCTGGTTCAGTTGTGACCCCGGCCCCCTGAGCTGGGTGGTTGTGCGTGAGGTGGTGTCCGCTCATGAGCCGAGGCCGCCGGTGTGGGGCCACGGGCCTGCGCTCTCGGCGTCCTTATTCCGGACAGACCTCGGGGCATGGAGGCTGTGACGAAGGCTCCCTCTGGTTCTTGCCGGTGGTTGGGCGATCCACGCGACGAATCCATCTTCAAGCAGCGGGACTGGGCCACTCCATGCCCCGTCCAAGGCCTGGGGAGTGGTCGAAGGGGCTCCTACGACCAGTCCCCTGCCGGAGGTGGGTGAGCCATCTCGTGCCTCCCTAACAGACTGGGACGCGAAGGACGTGTCACATCCCTAGTTCTGGTATGCTCTGAGCTAGCTAGTCATGTGTTGCATCATGTTTATTTCCTCTTAAACTTGAAATGAGGAAAGTGAAAGCCTCAGAAATCAATTTAAAAGAGGGGCAAGAACCCTTAAAATTGCATTCATTGTTTCCAACATGCCTTCATAAATGTTTGATAATTTTGGCAAGGCTTTGAAGACCAAACCAAAAATAGTGAACATTTATGTGGAATATTTTGGGCACTGAATTTAAATCATTATTGTATTTGATTCGGGAATTATATTCATAATATATGGGATATATTTTCAGATAACTTTGAAATGTTTATGTGCTGTTGGAAAAGTCCATCTAGCAACATAAATTATTCAGAGGATATTTGGCACTGTTTTGAATTTGTTTAAATTTGAAAACAGTGGCAAAGAAAAAAAAGGGGAAAACAAAACAGAAGAAATAAAACAGAGACAGAAACTTACCTAACCTCACCTCCGGCCCAGCTTCTGTGTAGCCCAACCAGCCCAACACTGTTGGTCCAGCCCACCTCCTCCCCCTTGTCTTCTTCCTCCCCTCGCACCGAAGCAGCTCGGTGGCGAGCGCCGATGCCGCCTCGGCCACCTCCTGCCTCCCTGCTTGCCTCCGCTACTCCCTGGAGACGCCACGCGGCTCCCTCAGGCCTCTTTCAACTCCCTCCCGTGCTCATCCCTTTCTCCTGCTCTCCCTCTCGCTCCGCACCTCGGACCCGAACGGAGCCGTCGCCACCGACGCCGTTCGCCGCGGCCACCATCCCCCTCTCTCCTCCCCGACGCCTCCCAGAGCTCCGCAGTGCCTCCCTCGACCTCCTCGACGTCTCACGCGACCAGAAGGGCCCCGAGCAGCCGCCATCGTCATCATCCCCAAGCTTCGGCCCCGGTGCCGTCTCCGTCGAATTCGGCCACTCCGGCGCGCCCCCGAGCCCACTGACCCCCCCTACAGCTCCGCGGTGAGCCTCCGTGCAGAACCCCTCTCTCTCCCCTCGCGTTTGCGAGCTCTAGGCCATAGCCCCGTCGCGGCCGAACTCCGGCCGCCGCTGACCATGTCGCCGCCGTGGCCTGAGCTCGAACGGGTCGCGCCCGTGCATCTCACCGAGCTCGTGGTGACTCCAGGAGGCTGCGCAGTGCCTTACCTCACTCGCCCGTGCTCCACAACACCGTTTTCGCCGAGGTCCGAACTCCGGCGCCGCCACGAGCTCCGTTCCGACGAGCTCCATCGACCCCACGACCTCCCACTCGGTCCTTTGGATGCGCGGGAGCAAGGGCCATCCCCTGGTGCCCTCAGCGCGCCAAACTGACGCCTCTAGCGCAAGTCCGGCGTGCCCCGCCGTGTTCTGTGGTCACCGGCGACTCATCGCCGGCGTATCTGACGTGGCGTCGTCATTAGCGCTAATGACCCCACTAAACAAACCCCCAGAGGCTCGGACAGCCGGGCCCCACGGCCTAACTAACCGGCTAACTAAAATAGATTAAGTTTAATCTAATTGCAGTGGCCCCACGCGTCGGCGTTGACCTCGCTGACGTGGCCTTTGACCGGCCCCACATGTCTGTGACTCCAGCCAGCACTGTGTCACTGACGTGTGGCCCCCACACGTCAGGTTTGACCTGGGGCGCCCAGTTGACCCTGCTGACGTCACAGTGACGTGGTGCTGACGCCATAATTCATTTTCTGGAATTATTCTAATTCTAAATATTCAGGAAATTTCAGAAAATGCCCTAAACTTCAATAATTCATAGAAATTCAACCGTAGCTCCAAATTAAATAAATTATATATGAAAAATTATCAGAAAAATTCAAGGAATCCATCTGTACCATTTTCATGCATGTTAGAACAACTTATAGCTGCTGTTTAGCACAAATCAATTAAATGGCATTTGAATAATCACATATGGAGTTTGAATTTGAATCTTATATTCAAACCAACTTCATTTAATCTGTTGCTAGTTGCATTAGCTCAAACACATTCATATTGCCATGTCATGAGCATGCATCATATTGTGCATTGCATTGATTGTGTTCCTTTCTGTGTTGCCGGTATTTGTCCCCTCTCGATAGACGTGATACCGATGATGTGATCGTTGACACTGATGAAGACTCAATGTTATCTTCAGAAGTGCCAGGCAAGCAAAAACCCCTTGTTCATTCCGATACAATCCTACTCTCTCGCTCCTGCTCTCTTTTACTGCATTAGGACAACATCGATTCATCTGTTACTTGCTGCGGTAGCTGAACCCCTTTATCCTCTGCATGACCTGTCATTGCCACAGTAAATAGATGAAACCCACTAGCATGAGTAGGAGTTGTTTGAGCCCTGTTGTGCCTACTCATTCATGCTTGTTTGTCACGCCTGCTACTGCTTAGAGTTGAGTCAGGTCTGATTCATCCGGGATGAATCAGAGGCGGGTGAACATGTCCTACTGTGTGTGAGCTAAGTGTGTGAACACGTTTTGGTAAAAGGTGTCGGTGAGAGGCCATGTAGGAGTACATGGTGGGTTGTCTCATTGAAGCCGTCCTCAGGAACTGAGTTCTGTGTTTGTGATCCATGATTCAGCTACTACCATACATTGGGCCCTGAAATATGACCCCGCTCGACTTCTTATTCACCCTTGTCCTCTGTCCAGGAGTTGCAAGTAGTTTCTGGTGTTTGTAGTATGCTGGAGGCCGTGGACAGCGCTGACCGTAGGGGTGGGCTGTGATGCGGTAGGCACGTGGCACGGTGTACCGGGCGCCCGTTTGGTGTCTCGGGAACCCTATTCACATCGTTTGGGGCTGTGAGCGAAACTCCGGCCGGATCTCCTCATGGATGGAACCCGAATAGGCGATAAACCTGGACTAGAGACTTGAGTGTTTAGGTAGGTCGTGGTCTACACCCACGTCGGCTTTCGCTTGAAGTCTGCCGAGCACATGCCGTGTGCAGACGCTGAGTGGTGGAAACATGTATGAAGAAGTACACCCCTGTAGGGTTATCATCATCTATTCGAATAGCCGTGTCCGCGGTAAAGGACTTCTGGGTTGCTTATATCAGTTCATAGACAAGTGAAAGTGGATACCCTAAAATACGCAAGATAAGCGTGAGTGCTATGGATGGCGTTCTCGTAGGGAGACGGGAGCGGATCCATAGTGGTGTATTGATATGGTGAATATGTGGACTCGTGTGCGCCACCTCAAAAGAGTTACTTGTAGTCGTAGTTCAGGTTAGCCACCGAGTCAAAGCTGGCTTGCTGCAGTTAAACCCCACCATCCCTTTGTTGATAATGATGCATATGTAGATAGTTCTGATGTAAGTCTTGCTGGGTACATTTGTACTCACGTTTGCCTATTTTATGTTTTTGCAGAGAGACTTCAGTCTCACTAGTAGTTCCACGTGGACTTCGACGTTTAGCTTGTTACCTCAGCTACGATCTTGTGCCTTGGCAGGATCTGGTAGATAGTCAGGCTTCTCAGCCTTTTTCATTTATAGATGTCTGTACTCAGACATGATAGCTTCCGCTTGTGCTTTGATTTGTATGCTCTGATTGTTGGGTCATGAGACCCATGTTTGTAATATCTCGCTCCTCGGAGCCTATTGATAAATTACTTGAGTCGTAGAGTCATGTTGTGATGCCATGTTGTATTTGCACATATCAAGCATATTGTGTGTATGTTATTGAAATGCTTGGTATGTGTGGGATCTGACCATCTAGTTGTTTATCTTTAGTAGCCTCTCTTACGGGGAAATGTCTCCTAGTGTTTCCACCGAGCCATGGTAGCTTGCTACTGCTCCGGAACACTTAGGCTGGCCGGCATGTGTCCTTCTTCGTTCCTGTGTCTGTCCCTTCGGGGAAATGTCACGCGATGAATACCGGAGTCCTGTTAGCCCGCTACAGCCCGGTTCACCGGAGTCCTGCTAGCCCAGTGCTACAGCCTGGATTCACTCGCTGATGACCGACACGTTCGATGCTGGGTCATGGATGCCTGTCCCTGTAAGTCTGTGCCACTTTGGGTTTACGACTAGCCATGTCAGCCCGGGCTCCTTATCATATGGATGCTAGCGACACTGTCATATACGTGTGCCAAAAGGCGCAAACGGTCCCTGGCAAAGGTAAGGCGACACCCGTGGGAATACCGCGCGTGAGGCCGCAAAGTGATATGAGGTGTTACATGCTAGATCGATGTGGCATTGAGTCGGGGTCCTGACAGCGTTGGTATCAGAGCTTGACTGCCTGTAGGATTACCAAGCCAAACTGGTCGAAGTTGAGTCTAGAAATTCTTTAGTTATATAAGGGAATTGATTGTGGGATGGAACGTAAGGCTCTTTTTACTCCTTATACCTCATGCCCTTCTGATCTGAGTCATCTTATCTTTCCTGCGGGGATTAAGAACTAGGCTATCTTTTCTTTCTATCAGGATCACGCGTTACTAATTCGTAGACTTATAAGATTTTTGGACTTAAGCCTCTGTTCAGTTTTTACTGCTTCCGTATGTTAATTGTTGACCTCGAAACCTTGATATTGTGCTTCTGAGTGGTTATGCCACCATTTTTGTGATTGTCTCAAATCTTTTTGAGCAATTATAGCCGTTATGCTGTCCGAGTCATCCCAGGTTTCTAAATAGTCCAATGCATTTGCAAATCCCTTCCTTCTGTTTCCGATGTTCCCATGGGCCAGATTAACCACACTAATCGGTGTGTTGAGGTAATTATTGCCTCGACATATATGTTGGAATTATTATTATGACCCTAAGTGTTTAGGGGATCATCTAGTGGTCTAGCCATGATTTGTGTCCTAGTGTGAAGATTCTGGCCTTTATTCTCGGAAGCATCCCGTGATGCTACTTAGTAGTAGGTATTCTACTCCTGGGTTCTGAACCCGAGATTCACTCTACCTACTTCATGTTGATAGTAATTGCTAGTGCCTTTAGGATATTAGTAACCTTTGCGATAGTCCTTGAAGTCCGTGGTATCTTCTTCTTCCAAATACCATGAACTACTTATGGCAGATGTTTATTGGATCAAAAAAAAATCACAATTAGAGTACTCTTGAGGAGTTCTCCATTCATAAATCGTGACTCTGCCAGTTCTACCTTTCTGCATGGGTTATCCGGAAGAAATATGTTGAACTTGGTTCGACATACTAATCTATGCATCCACTACTCAGAAAGTTATATGTTCCTTTGAGTTGTTCTCTTTAGTTGCACTCTGACCCTCGTCTATCAATTGATAGTCAAGAGTATGCGTGCGTTCGTTCATCGATGCCTATGACTCTTGTGGTCTGTCAAGCCATTCTATTCCGAAATGACTAGGAGAAACAAACTCCAGTACCTCTTCCATATCTAGGATTGGGTCAAAGTAGTTGTATTCCGCAGATCAAATGCCAATCCAGCTTTTGGTTCTGCTCTACCTTGGAGTATTACATATTTTATATCGAGATTGTTATAGGAATTGCACACCATCCCATGAACTCTTGGTACAGTGATACTTCTTGCCATCACTGTTCATTCCTCGGCCCTCGCGTTGATGCAACCGGAATACCGACAAAAGAATTGTGATGTGTGAAATCAATACTGCTAGCAACTCTGTTGCTTGGTAGTTAAAGGATAATAACTTCATTCTTAGTATGTTGGTTTTCGAATCATCCTTCTAAGACTGATCGTGCTACTTAGTCCTTATTTCGGTGCACCCTTCGATTGATGAGTTAGGATCTTGTCAAGTCCTCACTCATTAGATCATATCGTCTCGCCCTCAAAAGCAAGATTGTTCTCGAGCTTATTAACATACCGGTGGTTCGTGATTTTCTGAATATCTTCTCAGAAGTATTACCAGGTTGTCACCTGACCGCTATGTTGAGTTCGTGATCAAGTTGGTTTCTTATGAACCACCTTCTTTCTAAGAATCGGTGTTAGATATCCCTGAGCTAGTTGGTTAAGCTGGACAACAACTTGGAGAGTTGGAAGATAAAAACTTGTCTGACTTAGTTCGTTCCAAAGGGATATTCTTGTGTAGTGTGTGTTGAAGAAAGATGATATCTTCATCGATTGGTCCTGGTGATCAGTTGCTGGACCTATTGTCTTATCAATCCCTTGATTTGAGTGTGGGCTATCGTCAAATCAAATCAGTACCAACGATGCTCGTAATGTTGTCCTACTCGTGGTTGATCCCTCGAGCATACACCATTACATCTTTGGTCTGACCAATGCTATCACCGTGTTCACATGATGGTGGAAGTCCAGTGATATGGAAATTCCGATGAGTTGCTGTTGAGCCCATCAGTAGCATTTTGTCTCCCCCCATGAATCATGTTGAACATCAACCTAGTGTTGGAAACTTGTGTAAGCATTTCTTCGTGTTTCGTTCATGAAGCATATGTTTGAATGAAAGTAGTGATTTTCCCTAATTCATGTGCATCTGATGCAAGTTGCCGCCGTGGATTCGAGAAAGTCAATGTTGCTTTCTTTGGAATCATTCCAAATCAGTCATGCACACGTGCGAAGAATGCTGTGGTTTGAAGACTTGCAACCTTCAATCTATATGTATCCCTAGCACACCAAGCCACTGATTGATTTGTTCAAGGAGAAGGAGTTCCTTCATAAGAGCTAATCCGGACTTATGAAAGAACTTCGATACCCTCGTTGATGGTTCCCCCTCCTGAACTCGGTAGTGTTTTATTATAAGACTACCACGTGGTCATGCTTGTCTGGGACAACGTGTTCACATGTTTGTAGCAGAACCAGCTCATGTTTTGGAGCTTGCTATCGTAGTTCATCTCCCGAGAATTCCGCAACGTCATCTCGTCGATTTGTGTTGCAAACTTTCATTTTCTTCCTAAGACTCGATGAGCCTGGAATATCCTAACACCAACCAAAGCTGAATCTCAGGCAGATATGATGGTTGGAACATTTCCCCAAGAACTATAATATTGATTCCTCGATAACCGGTAAAGTGGATGTCGTGGCCAACACACCCAGCCGGAAGACCTGTTATTATAATATCTTGATTGATGAAGTTGGCCACCTCCCCATAGGGATTTCGTAGGATTTACTCCCTAGTTGCCCCTATGGATTTTTGTGTTCCCGAAGTCCGACCTTTACTTGATGTTTTAGATATCAAACCATATCTATGAATGGGTTATACTAGCACATCAAGGAGAACATTAGAAGCGGAGTGCTAAATGTCTCTCGGTCGATCATCCAGATTTTATTTGCTTGGCCTCGCTAAGGTGAAATCTGAGAAGGTGTTATCTTCCTTTGCATCTGCATCGTTCATCATGGTAGCAAGTTGTGTTGCCAGGATCCTTGACACGGATATTGGTAGAATCTTGATGATTGTGGAAATGCTCAAGTTCTTGAGAGCACGCACAAGCGCTACGTGTTATCCTCGGCACTAGCTGGGTTTGCTCTCAGTCCCCTCGGCAATGCTATGACCTATTCAAACAGTGAATTCACTCTCTATTGTTCGGTTCTTTCCCAGTTACCAGAATCATTCCTAGCATTTGCATTTTGTTCCTAGCTTGCACCGCCAATGTGCCATTCTACCATGGGTCTCTTCCATTTCCGGTGATAAGCAAAATCATCCATTACGTTGTCTTCAACAAGGTAATCCACATCATCCAAGTCCAAGTATGCCATTCTACCGACCCCGCCAATCGATTGCTGTGATTTGCCTTAGGCTGATATAAAGAGTCTTAACGATCTCTATATCAAAGGTAATTCTTTTTGCCACTTAAGATAATAATCTACGAATCACCCCCCTCCAGGATGTTTCGTCGTGGTATCATGGCAACTCAACTCCTCGCTACGTTGACAACCGTTCACCACCTTCTTAGGTGTGGAATCGTTGTCTACCTAGTGAACCTTCGTCATCTGTTCCACTCCATTTCTCTAGAGGTGTGCTTCATCTCTCAGCTCGAGAGATGTTGCTATGTCTCATTCCGTGAGTTAATCCTGAGTTGTTCGATCTTCGAGAAGATCGACCCTTCTAGAGTCTCCTTCTTCCCTCCATGTCATGTTGACAGGAATTCTCAGAGCAAGACTTCCAGACAATAATGGTGATCAAATCAACGTTCATTTGAAGTGCACCCTGGATCGTGAAGATTATACTAGTTTGCGTTTCCCCTTCATCTTACCCTACGCTTGAATCTCGAGACGAGATTCTTGTTTAGTGGGGGTGAGTTGTCACATCCCTAGTTCTGGTATGCTCTGAGCTAGCTAGTCATGTGTTGCATCATGTTTATTTCCTCTTAAACTTGAAATGAGGAAAGTGAAAGCCTCAGAAATCAATTTAAAAGAGGGGCAAGAACCCTTAAAATTGCATTCATTGTTTCCAACATGCCTTCATAAATGTTTGATAATTTTGGCAAGGCTTTGAAGACCAAACCAAAAATAGTGAACATTTATGTGGAATATTTTGGGCACTGAATTTAAATCATTATTGTATTTGATTCTGGAATTATATTCATAATATATGGGATATATTTTCAGATAACTTTGAAATGTTTATGTGCTGTTGGAAAAGTCCATCTAGCAACATAAATTATTCAGAGGATATTTGGCACTGTTTTGAATTTGTTTAAATTTGAAAACAGTGGCAAAGAAAAAAAAAGGGGGAAAACAAAACAGAAGAAATAAAACAGAGACAGAAACTTACCTAACCTCACCTCCGGCCCAGCTTCTGTGTAGCCCAACCAGCCCAACACTGTTGGTCCAGCCCACCTCCTCCCCCTTGTCTTCTTCCTCCCCTCGCACCGAAGCAGCTCGGTGGCGAGCGCCGATGCCGCCTCGGCCACCTCCTGCCTCCCTGCTTGCCTCCGCTACTCCCTGGAGACGCCACGCGGCTCCCTCAGGCCTCTTTCAACTCCCTCCCGTGCTCATCCCTTTCTCCTGCTCTCCCTCTCGCTCCGCACCTCGGACCCGAACGGAGCCGTCGCCACCGACGCCGTTCGCCGCGGCCACCATCCCCCTCTCTCCTCCCCGATGCCTCCCAGAGCTCCGCAGTGCCTCCCTCGACCTCCTCGACGTCTCACGCGACCAGAAGGGCCCCGAGCAGCCGCCATCGTCATCATCCCCAAGCTTCGGCCCCGGTGCCGTCTCCGTCGAATTCGGCCACTCCGGCGCGCCCCTGAGCCCACTGACCGCCCCCCCTACAGCTCCGCGGTGAGCCTCCGTGCAGAACCCCTCTCTCTCCCCTCGCGTTTGCGAGCTCTAGGCCATAGCCCCGTCGCGGCCGAACTCCGGCCGCCGCTGACCATGTCGCCGCCGTGGCCTGAGCTCGAACGGGTCGCGCCCGTGCATCTCACCGAGCTCGTGGTGACTCCAGGAGGCTGCGCAGTGCCTTACCTCACTCGCCCGTGCTCCACAACGCCGTTTTCGCCGAGGTCCGAACTCCGGCGCCGCCGCGAGCTCCGTTCCGACGAGCTCCGTCGACCCCACGACCTCCCACTCGGTCCTCTGGATGCGCGGGAGCAAGGGCCATCCCCTGGTGCCCTCAGCGCGCCAAACTGACGCCTCTAGCGCAAGTCCGGCATGCCCCGCCGTGTTCTGTGGTCACCGGCGACTCATCGCCGGCGTATCTGACGTGGCGTCGTCATTAGCGCTAATGACCCCACTAAACAAACCCCCAGAGCCACGGACAGCCGGGCCCCACGGACTAACTAACCGGCTAACTAAAATAGATTAAGTTTAATCTAATTGCAGTGGCCCCACGCGTCGGCGTTGACCTCGCTGACGTGGCCTTTGACCGGCCCCACATGTCTGTGACTCCAGCCAGCACTGTGTCACTGACGTGTGGCCCCCACACGTCAGGTTTGACCTGGGGCGCCCAGTTGACCCTGCTGACGTCACAGTGACGTGGTGCTGACGCCATAATTCATTTTCTGGAATTATTCTAATTCTAAATATTCAGGAAATTTCAGAAAATGCCCTAAACTTCAATAATTCATAGAAATTCAACCGTAGCTCCAAATTAAATAAATTATATATGAAAAATTATCAGAAAAATTCAAGGAATCCATCTGTACCATTTTCATGCATGTTAGAACAACTTATAGCTGCTGTTTAGCACAAATCAATTAAATGGCATTTGAATAATCACATATGGAGTTTGAATTTGAATCTTATATTCAAACCAACTTCATTTAATCTGTTGCTAGTTGCATTAGCTCAAACACATTCATATTGCCATGTCATGAGCATGCATCATATTGTGCATTGCATTGATTGTGTTCCTTTCTGTGTTGCTGGTATTTGTCCCCTCTCGATAGACGTGATACCGATGATGTGATCGTTGACACTGATGAAGACTCAATGTTATCTTCAGAAGTGCCAGGCAAGCAAAACCCCCTTGTTCATTCCGATACAATCCTACTCTCTCGCTCCTGCTCTCTTTTACTGCATTAGGACAACATCGATTCATCTGTTACTTGCTGCGGTAGCTGAACCCCTTTATCCTCTGCATGACCTGTCATTGCCACAGTAAATAGATGAAACCCACTAGCATGAGTAGGAGTTGTTTGAGCCCTGTTGTGCCTACTCATTCATGCTTGTTTGTCACGCCTGCTACTGCTTAGAGTTGAGTCAGGTCTGATTCATCCGGGATGAATCAGAGGCGGGTGAACATGTCCTACTGTGTGTGAGCTAAGTGTGTGAACACGTTTTGGTAAAAGGTGTCGGTGAGAGGCCATGTAGGAGTACATGGTGGGTTGTCTCATTGAAGCCGTCCTCAGGAACTGAGTTCTGTGTTTGTGATCCATGATTCAGCTACTACCATACATTGGGCCCTGAAATATGACCCCGCTCGACTTCTTATTCACCCTTGTCCTCTGTCCAGGAGTTGCAAGTAGTTTCTGGTGTTTGTAGTATGCTGGAGGCCGTGGACAGCGCTGACCGTAGGGGTGGGCTGTGATGCGGTAGGCACGTGGCACGGTGTACCGGGCGCCCGTTTGGTGTCTCGGGAACCCTGTTCACATCGTTTGGGGCTGTGAGCGAAACTCCGGCCGGATCTCCTCATGGATGGAACCCGAATAGGCGATAAACCTGGACTAGAGACTTGAGTGTTTAGGTAGGTCGTGGTCTACACCCACGTCGGCTTTCGCTTGAAGTCTGCCGAGCACATGTCGTGTGCAGACGCTAAGTGGTGGAAACATGTATGAAGAAGTACACCCCTCCAGGGTTATCATCATCTATTCAAATAGCCGTGTCCGTGGTAAAGGACTTCTGGGTTGCTTATATCAGTTCATAGACAAGTGAAAGTGGATACCCTAAAATACGCAAGATAAGCGTGAGTGCTATGGATGGCGTTCTCGTAGGGAGACGGGAGCGGATCCATAGTGGTGTATTGATATGGTGAATATGTGGACTCGTGTGCGCCACCTCAAAAGAGTTACTTGTAGTCGTAGTTCAGGTTAGCCACCGAGTCAAAGCTGGCTTGCTGCAGTTAAACCCCACCATCCCTTTGTTGATAATGATGCATATGTAGATAGTTCTGATGTAAGTCTTGCTGGGTACATTTGTACTCACGTTTGCCTATTTTATGTTTTTGCAGAGAGACTTCAGTCTCACTAGTAGTTCCACGTGGACTTCGACGTTTAGCTTGTTACCTCAGCTACGATCTTGTGCCTTGGCAGGATCTGGTAGATAGTCAGGCTTCTCAGCCTTTTTCATTTATAGATGTCTGTACTCAGACATGATAGCTTCCGCTTGTGCTTTGATTTGTATGCTCTGATTGTTGGGTCATGAGACCCATGTTTGTAATATCTCGCTCCTCGGAGCCTATTGATAAATTACTTGAGTCGTAGAGTCATGTTGTGATGCCATGTTGTATTTGCACATATCAAGCATATTGTGTGTATGTTATTGAAATGCTTGGTATGTGTGGGATCTGACCATCTAGTTGTTTATCTTTAGTAGCCTCTCTTACGGGGAAATGTCTCCTAGTGTTTCCACCGAGCCATGGTAGCTTGCTACTGCTCCGGAACACTTAGGCTGGCCGGCATGTGTCCTTCTTCGTTCCTGTGTCTGTCCCTTCGGGGAAATGTCACGCGATGAATACCGGAGTCCTGTTAGCCCGCTACAGCCCGGTTCACCGGAGTCCTGCTAGCCCAGTGCTACAGCCTGGATTCACTCGCTGATGACCGACATGTTCGATGCTGGGTCATGGATGCCTGTCCCTGTAAGTCTGTGCCACTTTGGGTTTACGACTAGCCATGTCAGCCCAGGCTCCTTATCATATGGATGCTAGCGACACTGTCATATACGTGTGCCAAAAGGCGCAAACGGTCCCGGGCAAAGGTAAGGCGACACCCGTGGGAATACCGCGCGTGAGGCCGCAAAGTGATATGAGGTGTTACATGCTAGATCGATGTGGCATTGAGTCGGGGTCCTGACAGGACGGGCCTGGCCGAGCGTTGGAGCTCGCACTTGGGCACAGTGTCGTTCTTCATGACCTTCTCCAGGAAGCGATGAGCGCACTAGGCCGCCTCGGGATGGAGCTTCCCGACGTTGACACGTAGCTCAAGGCAAAGGCCCTCCGCCTGGCGCATGAATGGTGCCAATTGAAGGTCACCATCAACCTCGGGCGCTTGCATCACAAGCGCTCCCGGACGGAGGCCAAGGAGTCCCTTTTAGCTTCTCGAGAGGCTTGTGCCTACGCCCTAGAGGAGGCCTGAGCCGCGGATCAACATCGCGAGGCGGCCGAGGAGCGAGAGAGGGAGCTTCAAGCCACGAACACCGCCCTTGAGCAGCAGGTCTAGGCGCGCAGAGCCGCCCTTGTGGCACCGCTAGGCAGGACCCCCATAGACAAGGCAGGTGTCCAGGCGCACGAGGACGCGCTGGTTCTCGAGGCACTGGAGCACAGCTTGGAGCGTGAGTGGCTAGAGGTGATGGAGCATCAAGTAGACACAACTGAGGACGCCCTTCACGCTCGGGAGGCGAGGATCCAACGAGAGATCGACTAGAGGGTGGCGTGGATCCGCGAGGCCCTTGTTGAGGAGTACCGCCAGAGGCTGGTTCTCCAGGAGGCTCGCTTCAAGCGGCGGCACGTTGAACTGCAGGGCAAGGCCGATGCTCTCAAGGTGAAGCTCGCCGTGGAAGAGCGGCGCGAGAAGGCCACCGAAGCGATCCGGGCCACTTCTGAGGCCAAGTTGTCCTTCCTTCATTAGTAGGTTGATGGCGTTACATCCCTTGTGGAGAGAGCCACGGACGAGGTGGGCCAGAACCGAACGTTGCAGCATGGGTGTTCCTTGATGTTCAAGGACCTCAGGGTCATGGCCAACCGGGCCCTAGACACCATCTACGATGAGAGCATCTCCCGCCCCATACGAAGCTGTTGATGCCGGCTACCTCCGCTTCTTCACCCAGGTCGTGACCTGCCTTGAAGGCGGGGCCGCGAGGTCGCTCCAGCTCGTCGAAGAGAAGAGTCATGACCTTCTTGGACACGCATTCTCATGGGTCTTCAGCCACCTTCTTAGCCTCAATACCAACTTTGACTTCAGTGCCGCTATAGCCCCTGTGCCCGGGGCAATCCAGGGTGAACTGGCAAACTAGGTGGACGACCTGATTACAGAATTCGCCCTTGGCAATGATGTGACTGCGCTCATAGCCGAAGTGGGCGGAGCTGATGGTGATGATGATGACAGTGATGCCGGTGGTAGCGCATCTCGGTTAGCTTGTACTTCCCTGTTTGCCTGCCAAAATTTTGGGTATGGCCTCATGAGGCATGAAGGCATTTTTTGTAGGGGCTCCCCTATAATGTGTGACACAATGATATGCCCTCTAAATTATTATTTTTTAAAATATGTCGTCGTGAGCCGGAGGACTCTCGACTAGACTAGTTGGCCTGGCTTAGGTTTTGTGTTCGCGACTTTGGACGAGTTCCTATGCCGCGGAGACACGTTTCTCCTGAGGCGGGCCCTCCGGAGCCCCCAGTCCATGGAATCTCAGGAGGGGCTTGCGAGAGCTTAGGGCCAGCCTCCTGGTGTGCCTCTGCCTGGCGTTGAGCTTCGCGGGAGTGTGGGGGGCGCTCGCCCTGGCGTTGAGCTGAATGCCGGGCATGGCACGTGTCTGCTGGCTCGCTCGAGAGCGTCGTGCGAGGAGCCAAGCGCCAAAGCTTTGGGAAGGTGTGCGCATGGGCGAACCCGCGTTAGTTATGTCCTTGGCCCCGAGGGGACCATGATGCCGCTCGGGCTAGCTCAGATGCGCACGCCACTCCCAGCCCCCACTCACGGGGCGTTTGGGGGGAGAACAGCAGGCAGGAGCCATGCCTCCCAAAACACAAATCGGAGAACGAAGAAACACCGTGAATCGAAAATTTCCCTCCTTTTTCTTTTAGTAAGTGCATGAAACTCTGAATTTCATTCCAAAGGCAGCAAATCGGATTACAAAAGAGAGCAAAAAATACGGCCCCGTTCAGAGTCTACACTTGTCTTCTCACCAGTGTGGAGCTCAGTGCTTCCACTGGGCGTGGGCATATGATGTCTGCTTGAACTACGTCGGTATTTCCCCAAAGAGGAAGGGATGATGCAGCACAACAATGGTAGGTATTTCCCTCAGTGATGAGACCAAGCTTATCGAACGAGTTGGAGAACCATGCAACACTATGTGAACGGTACCTGTACACAAATAACAAATACTCGCAACCCGACGTATTAAAGGGGTTGTCAATCCCTTTCGGGTAACGGCGCCAGAAATTGGCAAATAGACAGGATAAAAATATGATAGTTTGGATAAATAGATCTCGAATGAAATAAAGTGCAACAAAGTATTTTTGTATTTTTGGATTAATAGATCTGAAAATAAAAGCAAAGAAAAATAGATCGCGAAGGCAAATATAATAAAGAAGAGACCCTAGGGCCATAGATTTCACTAGTGGCTTCTCTCGAGAAAAATAGCATATGGTGGGTAAAAAAAATACTATTGGGCAATTGATAGAACTTCAAATAATCATGACGATATCCAGGCAATGATCATTATATAGGCATCATGTCCAAGATTAGTAGACTGACTCCTTCCTGCCTCTACTACTATTACTCCACACATCGACCGCTATCCAGCATGCATCTAGTGTATTAAGTTCATGGAGAAACGGAGTAATGCAGTAAGAACGATCACTACTGCAGGATGCTGCTAACTTGACACTACGATCAGAGACACTTCAACGAAACTGTGTGCGATGCAATAATCGCAAACAGTGGTGTAAAAACACGTAAAAAAGATGCAAAACGTTTGCGATGGAGAATGCATCAAACACGGTTCAGATTTTAGTTGTGTGTGCGATGTAGGGCATACGGTTCAGTTCAATTAACTGTTTGCGATGAGGAGGAACAAAAGAAACGGGCAGCTAGATGGAGGTGTGTAGTGATACGAACTCAAACGGTCAAATCTCTATCCATAAGTGTCATCCCTGGATCGGTAATGCTGACACACACAGTACTTGAAGGATTTATAATAGAGTTGCAATCACACACTTATTACATCGAATATCTCAAAAGAGAGTACGTATTACAATGATATGGCTGAAGGCCATCTAATGAAGATAATAGCAGAAGGCTTCGAAGGTAAAGTGAGTCCATCAACTCCAACATCATAGCTGAGTGGAAAACAACGACCTAGCGCACCTTACTCTTCGTCTGGAAAGTATGTAACATAATACGTTGTAGCACGAGAAAGCTAAAACTGACTGTCATGATAAGGCGAGAGCTGGTCGCTGTTCGAGAGGTCTCGAGTCCCTAAAGACGTATGCCGCTTAGGTCGAGGAGTCGGCTTTGTCCGGCTTAGGCGTGTATAGCACCCCGAATTCGGCCTTCCGAATACTAGGGGCTTTGCCAAAGTTTTAAATTGTAGACTTCTATGGCTAAGTGAGAGTGATAAAGAATTATAGTCCGATTGCCTTGTTCGTTGTGCTGAGTACCTCCCTCGAAGGACCCAACAATGGGAAAAAGAGTGCTTAGATTTATCCGAACACCCCCGCACTCGTGGCATGGGGGCAGAAGCCGACGACTGGCCATCTCTCAGATTTGATAAGCAGCCGCACAAAAGGTTATATTTTAAATTCAAACAAGCATTGCATAGCGCACATGAACAAGTTTTCATAATACAGGATCACACGAGCAAGTTCATTCAAAAATTACATCCTTCGCACACTCGTCCGCCACAAGACGGGCACCCTTTAGGACACCCTCATAATACATTTCAGGGTGGCGATGCTCCTTGCCCTGCGGCGGCCCCTCCATCACCAGCTTCTCGGCGTCCATCTTGGCCCAGTGCACCTTCGCACGGGCAAAAGCCCGGTGTGCACCTTTGATGCACACAGACCGCTTTATGACTTCCAGCCGGGGGCAGGCATCCACAAGCCGCCTCACCAGGCCGAAGTAGCTGTTGGGAAGGGAGTCGCCAGGCCACATCCGGACTATAAGGCCCCTCATGGCCTGTTCAGCCGCATTATGCAGCTCGACCAGTTGCTTCAGCTGGTCGCTCACAGGCATCGGGTGTTCGGTCCCAGTATACTGAGACCAGAACAACTTCTTTGTCGAGCTTCCCTCCTCAGCCTGGTAGTACTTTGCGGCATTCGACACGCTACGGAGCAAATCTGTGAATGCTCTTCGAGAGCTCCGGACTCGGCCTTGGCATGCTTTGTGCTCTCGAGGGCCGCGGCAAGCTCGGACTCTCGCGTCTTCGAGTCAAGCTCCAAAGTCTAGTGCTTCTTCACGAGAGCCTGGAGCTCTTGCTGCACCTCGCCCACCCGTGCCTCTTGTTTCTCCCACTCGGTGCGCTCCTCGGCTGCTTTGTTTTCGGCCTCGGACAGCGTTCACTTCAGGGTCACCACTTCGGTCGTGGCCCCTGGCACATCCATGAAGATCCTATCATTTTGCAACCACATCTTTATATATATATAGGGCAGGGCTGGACTATTCTGTTACCGGTAACAGAATATTATTCTGTTACCCTCGCCCCCTATAAGGCGCGATGCGTCCACGACAGACCCAGCCCCAATCCGACTCGCTTCCTACCTCCGGAGGCAGCCGTCGCGGGCGAGCGAGCGACGGCAGCAGCCGGAGCGAGGGAGCACGTGGATCCGTGATTGGCCGGCGACGGATCCCCCGCCGCCTCCTCGTTCCTTCTGTCACCGGATCCATCGTCGGGGTCGTCATCCCCGCCTCCTGCCTCCCTCCGTCGCCGGATCCATCGTCGGGGTCGTGATCCCCGCCTCCTGTCTCGCTCCGCCGCAGGATCCATCGACAGGGCCGTGATCCCGGCCTCCTGCCTCCCTCCGTCGCCGGATCCATCGTCGGAGCCGTCATCCCCGCCTCCTGCCTCCCTCCGTCGCCGGATCCATCGTCGGAGCCGTCATCCCCGCCTCCTGCCTCCCTCCGTCGCCGGGTCTCCTTCTCTGGGGCAGTTATCCCCGCAAGGTGCTTCCTCTATGAACCTCTTTGCCAGACGTCCACCACAAGCATGTGTTGCGTCAATGGTGTCGCCTCACAAGAACATGTTAGTAAGACGCCCACGAGAGGTAGAAGAAGAAGACAGTACACTGGAGGTAATGTCTGTTCCCCACGTTTGTGTCACTCCATCAGTTCGTCAGTCCTGCTATGAAGAAGAACCCGATGGTACATTGCAAATGCTAGCATCAGTTCATTGACACCCCTGCCACTTGATGCACGATTAGTATGTCGAGGTTAGTGTCAGTGCATCTAATATGCTACCTTCAGTTCAAGTTAAAAAAAATAACACATATGCGTCAGTCCAGGTATAGTGACAAGGTTCAGCTACCGTTGAGAGTTGTATGTTGTTATTCCTAAGAGTACAAGTCATGTAATTGCGTCAGTTCGAACGAGTAACAAAACTATTACCAAAAAAATATAAAATTGCTACACAATAAGTTCAGTGATACATAAGCTAGCAGTACTTGTAATGTATATGCATTGATGCACGATTAGGATGTCAAGGTTACTGTCAGTGCATCTAATATGCTATCTTCAGTTCAAGTTAAAAAAATAGCACATATGCATCAGTCCAGGTAGATAGTGATGAGAGAGTGCCACAGTTACACAGTAAGTTCAATGATACATAAACTAGGAGTACTTCTAGTGTAGTTTCATATGTTACAGAAGAACAAAGGAGAAGTCATGCATGAGTTCAATGTCCAGTTTACAAAACAGTGCTAAAAAACAGTACATCAGTACATCCGTGTTTGAACATGAACGTTCATCAGTTCGACTGAAAACGAAACCAGATTAATCCCAAATACTTTTGAATGTTGTTTGCAGAAGCATGCAAGGCGGCGCACGCAACAAGCATTTCATGAGCAAAACAGATATGGGGCACCACCTGGTTGGATAACACCAGAAATACCGCCTGGATATTTCAACAGTACATGCAGATTTGAAGATACACCGCAATCATCAGAAGCATGGACAGGTCCTTCTATACAGAAAACAACAATGTCTGGGAATGCAAGCTTTGCCGCTACTGGGTTGCAACTAGGCCAACAATATCACCAACAACAAATGTTTTCCTTCCCCAGCGCATGCAAAAAGCCAAGGACAAGAAGGCTTCCACCAGTCGCTCCGTCAACATCAATCATCCGTGTTGCAAAAGCAGTTGCGACGGGAAGACCAGGGCAAAAAGACAGAAATTTTGGCCACTCTAGTAGGTTCAGAAGTACAAGATATGAGCCATATAGACAGGAGCAACATCACAATGAATCTAAGGAGAGACGTCCGTACAACGAGAGACGGAGATCTTCGTCATCGTTGCTCCCTCCAAGAGATGCATTGCTACATGTGCCAAGGGTGACACCACCGGCGCCCATAAACCAGGGAGAACAAAAAACACCAGAGGCAGCGCAGAGCTATACACATGTAAGTATCCATATAGAAAAAAAATACAAGCACAGTCCATACCATGGTGCTGTGACCACCCCATCTAACATTTTTGTTTTTTCACTGTTGTGTGCAGCCACCTGACATTGAAGCTTCCGTTCTGCCAAGGCTAGAGATGAGGTTTGAAACTTTCAAAGAAACTAAGAACTTCTACAACGTATATGCGAAGCACGCTTGTTTTGCTGTCAGGGAAGGCCCCAAGTTTAAGACCAGAGCCTACCTTTATTGCACGTGCCATGGAGTTTATGAATCAAAGGTGTCTGAAGCAAATAGACAGCGTAACAAGACGACAGCCAGAACTAACTGCAGGGCTAAAATGAGGTTGAAGAAGGAAAAGGATGGAACATTTGTCGTAAAAGAGATAGTCTGGGAACACAACCACAGGCTACAGCTCACCACAGAAATGCTTGTCTTCTTGCACTCCCACAAAAACTTTGACAAAACAATCTTGGAGTACGTCAAGTACCTGCAGTTCAAAGGCATTGAACACGCGCAAATCATGAGCATTCTGGGCGGTGATAACCCTGGTAGCTACTTCCTCGAAATGAATGCCAAAGACCTGATTAACCTGTAAGTACAAACTTGTTCTCCTCCCATAAACCGCCTACGTCTTTTTTCCTCTATCAGTACAAACATATCAAGCAAGGCATGACCTGACGCAAGTTCAACATGCATTTTTCAATGAACTTTTTATATGCAGGAAAGCAAAGAATTCAAGGATTGATGATGTGGATGATGTCCTAAAGACTGTCAACTTCTTTAGGGAGATGAAAGCTATAAACAGGGAATTCTTCTGTGACATGCAACTCGATGAGTCCGACAGAGTTAAGAACATATTCTGGGCGAACGCAATCTGCCGAGAAGCGTATCAGGACTTCGGGGACTGCGTAACGTTTGACACAACATACAAGACCAACAAGTACCATATGCCACTTGGGGTGTTTGTCGGAACTAACAACCAGTTACAGACTACATTCTTTGGTTTTGCCCTGATAAGAGATGAGGATGCAGATTCATTCAAGTGGCTATTCAGGACATTTTTAATCTCCTACATGCATTCTCACAGGTACACCCGCTAAAACCACCCCCAACCACCACCCCCTACCAAAAAAGAAAAGGAAAATAACACAGTAAAAATGGTGTGTCAGTTGTATTGGTATATATGCACAACCATCTGCTGACCACTCTGAGTCTATTTTCTCATTACCAGACCAGTGCCAGGCAATGGCTTTGGCGATCGCAGATGTTTTCAAGAACACAGTACATAAGCTATGCCGCTGGCACATTATGAAGAAGTACAGGGAACACCTCGCGTACCTGTATTTCCTGCACGAGGACCTTAAGGATGAATTGACATCAACTCTCAACTGTCCCCTCATGCCAACTGAGTTTGAGGATGCCTGGAAAAGACTCATGGATAAGTACAACCTCCACGATGATGCCACAATGGTGGGCATGTGGAACGAGCGTGAGAAATGGATATCAGCCTACTTCAAAGAAATTTTCTGCACCAAAATGACATCCACACAGCAAAGTGAGAGCATGAACTATGTGCTCAAGAAGAACTACGTAAATGAGAGACATAACCTACACCGGTTTGTCAGCCAGGTAAACTCCTGCGTCAAAACCAGGAGGCAGACAGAGAACCAGGAGACAATGGGTAACCGGGTATAGCTCTATCACTTGTCGTAAGACAAAAAATTACATGCTTACTAAAGTAAAAACTTTATTAGAAGTTTTTCCTGCGAGAAAACTAACAATTTGGTCATCATTCTTGCATCTGCAGAAGGAACAAAACACGTTGACCTTCTATGGGTTTAACACCCAGATGGCAAAGCTGTACACGTGAGCTGTGTACAGCGAGATCAGAGATAGGCTAAAACTGAGCACTCTCTTCACGGTGACAGAGACGGAAGAGCCCACAAAGTACCTAGTGCGCTACAACCACCCGCAAAAATTGTCTGTGTGGGCTCAGCACGCGTTCCAGGTGGTTGCAGGCCCCGTGGGAGAAACATATGAGTGCGAGTGCAGGCTATGGGACCACACAGGTGAGGACTACAAAAAAGATGTTACATACTCTACTACTTTTTTTGCAAAGTTTTTGTTCGAATGAAATGACAAAAAACATGCACCTCTTCCAAAAACAAATACATGTCTTTTCTGCATGCATGCCTGTGCATGATGCAGACAATAAAGGCTGAAAGCATTCCAGAGAAATACATACTCAGGAGATACACCAAACGCCCGAACATCCAGCCAACATTTGACAGAAATGACTTGAGGACAGTAGCGTCAAACAAGGCATCCCAATACTGCATTGAAAGCTCACTGCTGACGCTGAACATGAGGGTGCATAGAAAAAGCTTGAGAAGCCAAGAGCAAATGGCAAGGACGCGGGTCGTCATGGACAAACTTGAACAAGAACTCGACGCCATGCATTCTGCTGAAAATGGAGGTGTCGCGGACAATGAAGCCATTGAGCAGGATATTGCTACAATGTTGTCCGAGATGAACCATATGGGAGCTATTGACCCGTTTGAGAACGAGGAAGAGGAGTAGCACCAATCGGAGCTTGCCCGTGTGCACACTCAAGAGCACTGACAAACTCACATGCGAGATCATGAGCTTGATGGTGCTGTAGGCGAACGACATGACAATAGCACATCCTACCAGCAGCAGGAGGAAAGGGTGATTAAACCCCCAATATTCTCAAACACAAAGGGGAGGAAGAGAAAGACGCAAGCAGCAGCCAAAAAGCCACCACGCCCCATCAAGCGCGTGGAATTTGGCCCGGACAGCAAACCCCTCGGGGTAAGGGCATGCGGATTCTGCAACGTCGTGAGCAACCATAACTACCGCACATGCCCACTCCGCACAGATGCCACTGTCAACAAGAACAAGCAGATTGGAGCCACCCAACTTTCTACCAATGGAGACAACACACGTAACAGCTACACTTGCCGCAAGTGTGGCGAAACTGACGGACATAGTGCCCGCACGTGCAAAGTGGGAAAGGAGGTCAGTGGAGTTGAACATAAACAGGGCAAGGTACAGAGTTCCAAGCAATCAAATGAAGACGATGAAGAAGAAGAGTTTGATGAGAATTACGGCCAATCAGACGAAGACAATGACGATGACGGTGTCGGGGGCGAGGAAACTGAAACTAACGATGAAGCTGCCAAGGCTCAACCTGGAAAGAGCGCCGGCAAGGCACAACATTCGGGGACAGTTAGGAGAAGCTCAAGACTAAACAATACATAGTGGTTATCCTGCTGCGTCAACTAAAAAATAACCTTGTAGTCTCAGTTGAATCAGCACACAATGAGGAAGCATTTCACAAAACACTGTCGTTTACCAAAACTTATTTAGCTTTATCGTCAATTTCTCGATCAAAACTAAAGTTATTTTTTAGTTTCTGGTTTGTGCCCGCTGGAGCAGTGACATTATTATGTAAACCATTTGATAATCATTTTGAATGCAGTCACAAAATACGTTTGAAAAAACTTATCTGGATATATCCGACGCAAAAGGCTACTGTGAACCAGTAACTCAGGAAAAAAATATGTCAAGGAAAATTTTAAACTCTTGTAGCATATCAGTACTGATAACTCCAGGTCGTCAGTACAAGGCAGAGTACACATCAGTACTGATATAATTTCTGATTTGTGCCCGCTGAAGCAGTGACATTATTATTTAAACCATTTGATAATTCTTTTGAATGTAGTCAAAATAACTTATCTAAATAATCCTTTTACATTATTTAAACATAGTAGGATTGCTCTATCTTGTAATTGAACGACTGGAAAATTGTTTTCAGTTCAACTACTGTATAAGTCTTTAGTACAAAAAAACTTAACCAAAACGAATTCCCGATGAAACATTGTGCCACACTTAAAACACAACACAAAATATACTAGTTATTACATAGTACTCGACAAGACATCAAACACTACAAAATAGAGCCTACAATGTTACGGTCATGTTTCCCCACGCACCCACACCCCTAAAGATAGAAAACACGGTTATTCTGTTTCCCCACGCACCCACACCCCTAAGATAAGATAATGGGGCAAGTCATGTTACGGACTCGCCTCCGCATTTGACGCCGTGGCACGCTGCGTCGTCGCCTGCTACGGCTCGTTCCTGGCTTGGCCTCGCCGGGATGGGGGAGGGGG
>NC_041382.1:241746665-241747216 GCF_002162155.2 Triticum dicoccoides | reverse complement strand
TGATACGGCTCGTTCCTGGCTCGGCCTCGCCGGGATGGGGTCGGGCGCTAACGCGGCAGTGCGCTCGTTTGACAGGCGCAGTGCGGTTATTCTATTTCCCCCACCCCACCCCACGCACCCACACCCCTAAGATAGATAATGGGGAAAAGTCCATACAAGGAAGATGTGTCAGTACAACTATGCCCCTCGGTACGGTTCGGTGCGGGGGCAAGTCATGTTTCCCCCACGCACCCACACCCCTAAAGATAGAAAACGCGGTTATTCTGTTTCCCCACGCACCCACACCCCTAAGATAAGATAATGGGGCAAGTCATGTTACGGACTCGCCTCCGCATGCGACGCCGCGGCACGCCGCGTCGTCGCCTGCTACGGCTCGTTCCTGGCTCGGCCGCGCCGGGATGGGGGAGGGGAGGTCCCGACCCCCCCTCCCTCCCCCGGCTCAGCCTCGCGCTAATGCGGCAGTGCGCTCGTTTGACAGGCGCAGTGCGGTTATTCTGTTTCCCCCACCCCACCCCACGCACCCACACCCCTAAGATAGATAATGGGGCAAA
>NC_041382.1:241743163-241743600 GCF_002162155.2 Triticum dicoccoides | reverse complement strand
GCCTCGCCGGGATGGGGGAGGGGGGGTCCCGACCGCCCCTCCCTCCCCCGGCTCAGCCTCGCGCTAACGCGGCAGTGCGCTCGTTTGACAGGCGCAGTGCGGTTATTCTATTTCCCCCACCCCACCCCACGCACCCACACCCCTAAGATAGATAATGGGGCAAAGTCCATACAAGGAAGATGTGTCAGTACAACTATGCCCCTCGGTACAGTTCGGTGCGGGGGCAAGTCATGTTTCCCCCACGCACCCACACCCCTAAAGATAGAAAACATGGTTATTCTGTTTCCCCACGCACCCACACCCCTAAGATAAGATAATGGGGCAAGTCATGTTACGGACTCGCCTGCGCATGCGACGCCGCGTCGTCGCCTGCTACGGCTCGTTCCTGGCTCGGCCTCGCCGGGATGGGGGAGGGGGGGTCCCGACCCCCCTTCCCC
>NC_041382.1:241742239-241742776 GCF_002162155.2 Triticum dicoccoides | reverse complement strand
GGGCTCGCCCTAACGTGGTAGTGCGCTTGTTTGACAGGCGCAGTGCGGTTATTCTGTTTCCCCCCACCCCACCCCACGCACCCACACCCCTAAGATAGATAATGGGGCAAAGTCCATACAAGGAAGATGAGTCAGTACAACTATGCCCCTCTGTACGGTTCGGTGCGGGGGCAAGTCATGTTTCCCCCATGCACCCACACCCCTAAAGATAGAAAACGCGGTTATTCTGTTTCCCCACGCACCCACACCCCTAAGATAAGATAATGGGGCAAGTCATATTACGGACTCGCCTCCACATGCGACGCTGTTGAACGCTGCGTCGTCGCCTGCTATGGCTCGTTCCTGGCTCGGCCTCGCCGGGATGGGGGAGGGGGGGTCCCGACCACCCTCCCCCCCGGCTCGGCCTCGCGCTAACGCGGCAGTGCGCTCGTTTGACAGGCGCAGTGCGGTTATTCTGTTTCCCCACACCCCACCCCACGCATCCACACCCCTAAGATAGATAATGGGGCAAAGTCCATACAAGGAAGATGTGTCAGT
>NC_041382.1:241740921-241741429 GCF_002162155.2 Triticum dicoccoides | reverse complement strand
GGTTATTCTGTTTCCCCCAACCCACCCCACGCACCCACACCCCTAAGATAGATAATGGGGCAAAGTCCATACAAGGAAGATGTGTCAGTACAACTATGCCTCTTGGTACGGTTCGGTGCGGGGGCAAGTCATGTTTCCCCCACGCACCCACATCCCAAAAGATAGGAAACGAGGTTATTCTGTTTCCCCACGCACCCACACCCCTAAGATAAGATAATGGGGCAAGTCATGTTACGGACTCGCCTCCGCATGCGACGCCGCGGCACGCCGCGTCGTCACCTGCTACGGCTCGTTCCTGGCTCGGCCTCGCCGGGATGGGGGAGGGGGGTCGGGACCCCCCTCCCCCCCGGCTCGGCCTCGCGCTAACGCGGCAGTGCGCTCGATTGACAGGCGCAGTGCGGTTATTCTGTTTTCCCCCACCCCACCCCACGCACCCACACTGTCACATCCCTAGCTTCTGGCTTTGCTCTAGGCTAGCTTCATGTGTGCATCATGTCTATATTTTTGA
>NC_041382.1:241739867-241740374 GCF_002162155.2 Triticum dicoccoides | reverse complement strand
CCCGGCTCGGCCTCGCGCTAACGCGGCAGTGCGCTCGATTGACAGGCGCAGTGCGGTTATTCTGTTTTACCCCACCCCACCCCACGCACCCACACCCCTAAGATAGATAATGGGGCAAAGTCCATACAAGGAAGATGTGTCAGTACAACTATGCCCCTCGGTACGGTTCGGTGCGGGGGCAAGTCATGTTTCCCCCACGCACCCACACCCCTAAAGATAGAAAACACGGTTATTCTGTTTCCCCGCGCACCCACACCCCTAAGATAAGATAATGGGGCAAGTCATGTTACGGACTCGCCTCCGCATGCGACGCCGCGGCACGCCGCGTCGTTGCCTGCTACGGCTCGTTCCTGGCTCGGCCTCGCCGGGATGGGGGAGGGGGTCCCGACCCCCCCTCCCTCCCCCGGCTCAGCCTCGCGCTAACGCGGCAGTGCGCTCGTTTGACAGGCGCAGTGCGGTTATTCTATCTCCCCCACCCCACCCCACGCACCCACACCCCTAAGATAG
>NC_041382.1:241729853-241733995 GCF_002162155.2 Triticum dicoccoides | reverse complement strand
TGGTAGATAGTCAGGCTTCTCAGCCTTTTTCATTTATAGATGTCTGTACTCAGACATGATAGCTTCCGCTTGTGCTTGATTTGTATGCTCTGAATGTTGGGTCATGAGACCCATGTTTGTAATATCTCGCTCCTCGGAGCCTAATGAATAGATTACTTGAGTCATAGAGTCATGTTGTGATGCCATGTTGTATTTGCACATATCGAGCATATTGTGTGTATGTTATTGAAATGCTTGGTATGTGTGGGATCTGACCATCTAGTTGTTTATCTTTAGTAGCCTCTCTTACGGGGAAATGTCTCCTAGTGTTTCCACCGAGCCATGGTAGCTTGCTACTGCTCCGGAACACTTAGGCTGGCCGGCATGTGTCCTTCTTCGTTCCTGTGTCTGTCCCTTCAGGGAAATGTCACGCGGTGAATACCAGAGTCCTGTTAGCCCGCTACAGCCCGGTTCACCGGAGTCCTGCTAGCCCAGTGCTACAGCCTGGATTCACTCGCTGATGACCGACACGTTCGATGCTGGGTCATGGACGCCTGTCCCTGTAAGTCTGTGCCGCTTTGGGTTTACGACTAGCCATGTCAGCCCGGGCTCCTTATCATATGGATGCTAGCGACACTGTCATATACGTGTGCCAAAAGGCGCAAACGGTCCCGGGCAAAGGTAAGGCGACACCCGTGGGAATACCGTGCGTGAGGCCGCAAAGTGATATGAGGTGTTACATGCTAGATCGATGTGGCATTGAGTCGGGGTCCTGACAGCGTTGGTATCAGAGCTTGACTGCCTGTAGGATTACCAAGCCACACTGGTCGAAGTTGAGTCTAGAAATTCTTTAGTTATATAAGGGAATTGATTGTGGGATGGAACGTAAGGCTCTTTTTACTCCTTATACCTCATGCCCTTCTGATCTGAGTCATCTTATCTTTCCTGCGGGGATTAAGAACTAGGCTATCTCTTCTTTCTATCAGGATCACGTGTTACTAATCAGTAGGCTTATAAGATTGCTGGATTTAAGTCTCAGTTCAGTTCCTACTACTTCCGTATGTTAATTGTTGATCTCGGAACCTTGATATTGTGCTTCTGAGTGGTTATGCCACCATTTTTGTGATTGTCTCAAATCTTTTTGAGCAATTATAGCCGTTATGCTGTCCGAGTCATCCCAGGTTTCTAAGTAGTCTGATGCATATGCAAATCCTTTCTTCCCGGTTCAATGCTCCCATGGGCCAGATTAATCACGCAAAGTGTTGAGCTGAGGTACTCTACTACCTCAACCTTTATGTTGGAGTTATTATTATGACCTAGGTGTCTCAGGGGATCATCTAGTGGTCTAGCCATGATTTGTGTCCTAGTGTGAAGATTCTGGCCTTTATTCTCGGAAGCATCCCGTGATGCTACTTAGTAGTAGGTATTCTACTCCTGGGTTCTGAACCCGAGATTCACTCTACCTACTTCATGTTGATAGTAATTGCTAGTGCCTTTAGGATATTAGTAACCTTTGCGATAGTCCTTGAAGTCCGTGGTATCTTCTTCTTCCAAATACCATGAACTGCTTATGGCAGATGTTTATTGGATCAAAAGATCACAATTAGAGTACTCTTGAGGAGTTCTCCATTTATAAATCGTGACTCTGCCAGTTCTACCTTTCTGCATGGGTTATCCGGAAGAAATATGTTGAACTTGGTTCGACATACTAATTTATGCATCCACAACTCAGAAAGTTATATGTTCCTTTGAGTTGTTCTCTTTAGTTGCATTCTGACCCTCGTCTATCAATTGATAGTCAAGAGTATGCGTGCGTTCGTTCATCGATGCCTATGACTCTTGTGGTCTGTCAAGCCATTCTATTCCGGAATGACTAGGAGAAACAAACTCCAGTACCTCTTCCATATCTAGGATTGGGTCAAAGTAGTTGTATTCCGCAGATCAAATGCCAATCCAGCTTTTGGTTCTGCTCTACCTTGGAGTATTACATATTTTATATCGAGATTGTTATAGGAATTGCACACCATCCCATGAACTCTTGGTACAGTGACACTTCTTGCCATCACTGTTCATTCCTCGGCCCTCGTGTTGATGCAACCGGAATACCGACAAATGAATTGTGATGTGTGAAATCAATACTGCTAGCAACTCTGTTGCTTGGTAGTTAAAGGATAATAATTTCATTCTTAGTATGTTGGTTTTCGAATCATCCTTCTAAGACTGATCGTGCTACCTAGTCCTTATTTCGGTGCACCCTTCGATTGATGAGTTAGGATCTTGTCAAGTCCTCACTCATTTGATCATATCGTCTTGCCCTCAAAAGCAAGATTGTTCTCGAGATTAGTAACATACCGGTGGTTCGTGACTTTCCAAATATCTTCTTGGAGGTGTTACCGGGTTGTCACCTGACCGCTATGTTGAGCCCGTGATCAAGTTGGTTTCTTATGAACCACCTTCTTTCCAAGAATCGGTGTTAGATATCCCTGAGCTAGTTGGTTAAGCTGGACAACAACTTGGAGAGTTGGAAGATAAAAACTTGTCTGACTTAGTTCGTTCCAAAGGGATATTCTTGTGTAGTGTGTGTTGAAGAAAGATGATATCTTCATCGATTGGTCCCTGTGATCAGTTGCTGGACCTATTGTCTTATCAATCCCTTGATTTGAGTGTGGGCTATCGTCAAATCAAATCAGTACCAACGATGCTCGTAATGTTGTCCTACTCGTGGTTGATCCCTCGAGCATACACCATTACATCTTTGGTCTGACCAATGCTATCACCGTGTTCACATGATGGTGGAAGTCCAGTGATATGGAAATTCCGATGAGTTGTTGTTGAGCCCATCAGTAGCATTTTGTCTCCCCCCATGAATCATGTTGAACATCAACCTAGTGTTGGAAACTTGTGTAAGCATTTCTTCGTGTTTCGTTCATGAAGCATATGTTTGAATGAAAGTAGTGATTTTCCCTAATTCATGTGCATATGATGCAAGTTGCCGCCATGAATTTGAGGAAGATTGTTTTGTTTCCCTGGAATCATCCCAAATTAGTCATGCACACGTGCGAAGAATGCTGTGGTTTGAAGACTTGCAACCTTCAATCTATATGTATCCCTAGCACACCAAGCCACTAATTGATTTGTTCAAGGAGAAGGAGTTCCTTCATAAGAGCTAATCCGGACTTATGAAAGAACTTCGATACCCTCGTTGATGGTTCCCCCTCCTGAACTCGGTAGTGTTTTATTATAAGACTACCACGTGGTCATGCTTGTCTGGGACAACGTGTTCACATGTTTGTAGCAGAACCAGCTCATGTTTTGGAGCTTGCTATCGTAGTTCATCTCCCGAGAATCCCGCAACGTCATCTCGTCGATTTGTGTTGCAAACTTTCATTTTTCTTCCTAAGACTCGATGAGCCTGGAATATCCTAACACCAACCAGAGCTGAATCTCAGGCATATATGATGGTTGGAACATTTCCCTAAGAACTATAATATTGGTCTCTCGATAACCGGTAAGGTGGATGTCGTGGCCAACACACCCATCCGGTAGACCTATTATTATAGTATCTTGTTTGAGGAAATTGGCCACCCCCCCCCATAGGGATTTCGTAGGATTTACTCCCTAGTTGCCCCTATGGATTTTTGTGTTCCCGAAGTCCGACCTTTTACTTGATGTTTTAGATATCAAACCATATCTATGAATGGGTTATACTAGCACATCAAGGAGAACATTAGAAGCGGAGTGCTAAATGTCTCTCGGTCGATCATCCAGATTTTATTTGCTTGGCCTCGCTAAGGTGAAATCTGAGAAAGTGTTATCCTCCTTCGCATCTGCATCGTCCATCGCTATTTATCATGGTAGTATGTTGTGTTGTCAGCACCCTTGACGCGGTTGTTGATAAAACCTTGATGATTATGGAAATGCTCAAGTTCTTGAGAGCACGCACAAGCACTACGTCTTATCATCGGCACTAGCTGGGATTGCCCCAGATTTCCTCGGTTATGCTATAACCACTCCAACAGTGAATTCACTCCCTATTGTTGGGTTCTTCCCCAGTTACCAGAATCATTCCTAGCATTTGCATTTTGTTCCTAGCTTGCACCGCCAATGTGCCATTCTACCATGGGTCTCTTCCATTTCCGGTGATAAGCAAATTCATCCATTAC
>NC_041382.1:241721257-241721776 GCF_002162155.2 Triticum dicoccoides | reverse complement strand
GCGCTAACGCGGCAGTGCGCTCGATTGACAGGCGCAGTGCGGTTATTCTGTTTTCCCCCACCCCACCCCACGCACCCACACCCCTAAGATAGATAATGGGGCAAAGTCCATACAAGGAAGATGTGTCAGTACAACTATGCCCCTCGGTACAGTTCGGTGCGGGGGCAAGTCATGTTTCCCCCACGCACCCACACCCCTAAAGATAGAAAACACGGTTATTCTGTTTCCCCGCGCACCCACACCCCTAAGATAAGATAATGGGGCAAGTCATGTTACGGACTCGCCTCTGCATGCGACGCCGCGGCACGCCGCGTCGTTGCGTGCTATGGCTCGTTCCTGGCTCGGCCTCGCCGGGATGGGGGAGGGGGGGTCCCGACCCCCCCTCCCTCCCCCGGCTCAGCCTCGCGCTAACGCGGCAGTGCGCTCGTTTGACAGGCGCAGTGCGGTTATTCTATTTCCCCCACCCCACCCCACGCACCCACACCCCTAAGATAGAGAATGGGGCAAAGTCCATACAAG
>NC_041382.1:241718832-241719590 GCF_002162155.2 Triticum dicoccoides | reverse complement strand
GAGCCATGGTAGCTTGCTACTGCTCCGGAACACTTAGGCTGGCCGGCATGTGTCCTTCTTCGTTCCTGTGTCTGTCCCTTCGGGGAAATGTCACGCGGTGAATACCAGAGTCCTGTTAGCCCGCTACAGCCCGGTTCACCGGAGTCCTGCTAGCCCAGTGCTACAGCCTGGATTCACTCGCTGATGACCGACACGTTCGATGCTGGGTCATGGATGCCTGTCCCTGTAAGTCTGTGCCGCTTTGGGTTTACGACTAGCCATGTCAGCCCGGGCTCCTTATCATATGGATGCTAGCGACACTGTCATATACGTGTGCCAAAAGGCGCAAACGGTCCCGGGCAAAGGTAAGGCGACACCCGTGGGAATACCGTGCGTGAGGCCGCAAAGTGATATGAGGTGTTACATGCTAGATCGATGTGGCATTGAGTCGGGGTCCTGACACACACCCCCAAGATAGATAATGGGGCAAAGTCCATACAAGGAAGATGTGTCAGTACAACTATGCCCCTCGGTACGGTTCGGTGCGGGGGCAAGTCATGTTTCCCCCACGCACCCACACCCCTAAAGATAGAAAACACGGTTATTCTGTTTCCCCGCGCACCCACACCCCTAAGATAAGATAATGGGGCAAGTCATGTTACGGACTCGCCTCCGCATGCGACGCCGCGGCACGCCGCGTCGTTGCCTGCTACGGCTCGTTCCTGGCTCGGCCTCGCCGGGATGGGGGAGGGGGGGTCCCGACCCCCCCTCCCTCCCCC
>NC_041382.1:241717771-241718697 GCF_002162155.2 Triticum dicoccoides | reverse complement strand
CTCGGCCTCGCCGGGATGGGGGAGGGGCGTCGGGACCCCCCTCCCCCCCGGCTCGGCCTCGCGCTAACGCGGCAGTGCGCTCGATTGACAGGCGCAGTGCGGTTATTCTGTTTTCCCCCACCCCACCCCACGCGTCCACACCCCTCAGATAGATAATGGGGCAAAGTCCATACAAGGAAGATGTGTCAGTACAACTATGCCCCTCGGTACGGTTCGGTGCGGGGGCAAGTCATGTTTCCCCCACGCACCCACACCCCTAAAGATAGAAAACGCGGTTATTCAGTTTCCCCATGCACCCACACCCCTAAGATAAGATAATGGGGCAAGTCATGTTACGGACTCGCCTCCGCATGCGACGCCGCGGCACGCCTCGTCGTTGCCTGCTACGGCTCATTCCGGCTCGGCCTCGCCGGGATGGGGGAGGGGGGGTCCCGACCCCCCGTCCCTCCCCTGGCTCAGCCTCGCGCTAACGCGGCAGTGCACTCGTTTGACAGGCGCAGTGCGGTTATTCTATTTCCCCCAGCCCACCCCACGCACCCACACCCCTAAGATAGATAATGGGGCAAAGTCCGTCCAAGGAAGATGTGTCAGTAGAACTATGCCCCTCGGTAAGGTTCGGTGCGGGGGCAAGTCATGTTTCCCCCACGCACCCACACCCCTAAAGGTAGAAAACACGGTTATTCTGTTTCCCCACGCACCCACACCCCTAAGATAAGATAATGGGGCAAGTCATGTTACGGACTCGCCTCCGCATGCGACGCCGCGGCACGCCGCGTCGTCGCCTGCTACGGCTCGTTCCTGGCTCGGCCTCGCCGGGATGGGGGAGGGGGGGTCCCGACCCCCCCTCCCACCCTGCTCGGCCTCGCGCTAACGAGGCAGTGCGCTCGTTTGACAGGCGCAGTGCGGTTATTCTGTTTCCCCCCACC
>NC_041382.1:241707692-241711507 GCF_002162155.2 Triticum dicoccoides | reverse complement strand
CCTCGCGCTAACGCGGAAGTGCGCTCGTTTGACAGGTGTAGTGCGGTTTTTCTGTTTCCCCCCACCCCACCCCATGCACCCACACCCTTAAGATAGATAATGGGGCAAGTCCATACAAGGAAGATGTGTCAGTACAACTATGCCCCTCGGTATGGTTCGGTGCGGGGGAAAGTCATGCCACAGTACTATATTCAAACAAACAAAAAAAAGAAAAAGAAAAAATTGACAGCACAAGGACAAAAAAGTACCAGTCTAAGTTACTGGTGTAGTCAAGTACTAGATCCAAAAAACAAAAAAAATGACCACCCAAGGACAGGCGCAGGCCCTGACAATGCTAGATATTTGAACTCGAGCCCGTGGGCGAATCCCTAGTAATCCGTTACCCGCAGGGCCTGCCGTCCAGGGCCCACAGGTCAAGAGAGAGAGAGAGCGAGCGCCGTGTATAAGCGCTCAGGTAAGTGTTCAGAGGAGTTCGACTGGTGAGCGTCGGCTGCGCTTATAAACAAGTCTAGAGCCCCCTCGACTAGCGAGGTGGGACTAAACACATAGCTCACGCGCACGCCGTGCTGCACAGCTGCGCGAGAGAAGCTATCCGGGCCGAATACAACGACCCAGGCCGATGGCCCAACAAAGTACTTCGCCCCATTACAAAAATCCAGTAGATCACGCACGACAAAAAATAAAAAATGAAAATAATTTAAAAAAATCACAAGAAAAATCAGTTAATAAACAAAAATATTGTGAAAAAGTTCAAACACATCTTAATGGTAAGAAGTAAATATATATATATATATATATATATATAAGACTGTAAATAAAAATTTCAGAAACAAATTTACAAAAAAGTTCAACTACTACAATTCATAAGGTTCAAGTACAAAAATAAAAGGAAAGTACTGTGCAGCGAAGATTAATTTTTTTTATTTTATAAAATACCAAAACTATCATTACTCATCTATAAAAAAGAAAAAAAAACGTGCTCCAAAATTCATGTAAAAAAGTAAGAAAAAATATTATACAACAAACAAATTTGATTGGTAATTGACACCCTAAAATAGAGCAGTACTATCATTAACAGAATGTAAGTTCAGCAAACTCAATAACAAAAAAGGGTTCTAAAAAAATCATCAGCGTATAGCACTGTCTCCGAGTTATGAACATGAAAAATATACCAGCCAAAACAAAGGATGCCCATCAGTTCAACTATAGAAAATGTTCCGGTACTAATATAAAGAATCTATAAATAAAACACTTATAATTGAGCAAAACAATAGGAAAAACATTACATAACTAGTTCCATACCATTCTGATAAAACCATACAATTCAACCATCTCACATGCAAATGTTTTAAAAGAAAAAATAGTGCAACATAATCAACCATACACAAATCTCAAAGCCGGTGTCGTTTGCCACATTTAAACCTACAGCACATAAATTCTGAACGTCAGAGAGTCGTCTTCTCTCAAGAACATAACCATAACCACATCACCATCCTCAAATCCATACTCAGCCGCAAACTCCTTCCACCCAGTACTTAGGTTGATGCAACCATCAAAGTCGATGTGGTAGGCAACATCCATCAACTGATACCCATTCTTGTCTGAAGTCTCCATCTTCAGAACACCGGAACTAGGAGCAACAATCCTGATCCTGGGTGACATTTTCTGCAAATGGACATGGGAGTACAAAACAAAATGAACACCTGACATAACTGAATTTTTACACAGATATAGGAACGATTTGCATAACAAACTAAAATGGAAAAAATCTGAACCAAAACAATAACACAAAACTAACTAGACATGTGAACTGACCAAACTGAAAAATATACATATCAATACACCTACAATAAAAACATCTATTCATAAACAGATCAGGGATTATACAAAAAATGGTTTAAATACTGTTAAGTAATGAACAAATACACACAGAAATCCCTACTGTTAAAATCCAACAAAACCAAATTAAAAAATATAGACAAGCTATTCATAAGACAAAACTGCAGATCCAGTCCATGGGTTTCGAACAGAAACCAACAAGAAAGTAGAAAACAAAACGAATATAAACACATACCCATGATTCCTTCAAGTCACCATCCATCAGGCGACAAACATAGGGTGTACGAAACCCATGGTTGCCGTACAGCAAAAAGAAAGTTGCCACGCCGCTGAGTCTGAGTGAGCTCCAAACTAGACTCGTACACACAGCCGTCAGCTATGCGCGCCATCTTTACTAGGAATCCGCATGAACAATCCTCCATCGAACACACAGGAACAGAGAAAAAGCCAACGAAGAGAAGAGAGAGGAACCTAGATCTGATTCTGGAAGAATGAATAAAAGGAAGGGGGAAGACTTGGCCACACACCACACATAGATGGATAACGTTTATAGTCAGGGACACTCGAAGATTATAAAAATAATAAATAGGCAGATGGGCAGCCAGCTGGTAGGAAATAGTTATTACACAAGCCATCCAACATTTGACCGCAAATCAGTTCAACTTCAGAAAACCAAGCAGTTCAAAGGTGCACATGTCGAACATATGCAGACAAAACAACACATTCAGAGACAAAAACAAAGTTGAATTCATTTAGTCATTTGAACATCTGCTCCCTCACAACAAAAATCTTAAAAACATAATATTCACTACTTCAGTCATAACGATCAAAGAAACGACGCCATTTTGCCCTGGTGGATGGATGTGGAGCCGTGGCTGCTCTCGCCCTAGCCCAACTAATGATCTGAATATGGTTCTTTCCCCTGCCCTCTGGGAAAAGAAGCTCCAATTCATTGGAGTTGCAAGTATCCATTACCTCACGCGCAAGTCGTCTGTTGAACTCTGCCTTCAGTTCCTCCTCGGCAGCATGTCGCGCCATCTGCCTGCGCCTGCGCCTCCTCCTCCTCTGCTCCGCTACTACAGCCCTAACATCTATGGCGTCCCCCTCCTCCTCTGTAACCTCTCCCAGCTCAGGATCCATCTCCCTTTTCTTTGGTTGCAGCTCGTAGAATGAAACTGATAGAGGGCTCGGGCTTTATAATCAAAGTGCAGAGCCATCGGTGCGGCTCCCATGTCAACACACAGTAACAAAACTTCGACAAGGCAGCAGTCCAACTACACATACGGGCATCAATTCAAAACAACACTGAAAAACACGCAACTTAATTACACAGTTTGACCAGATTACCCGAAATCGCAGCTTACAGTCAGCCGCCATACACAACCTCCGCCAACAACAAAATAACATGGGAATCCGAGGTAGAAACAACTCAAAAAAGCAAAATTGACAACGCAAATCTTTTCATACAGTCCTTATATCTCTCCCTTCAACACCAATTTGAAAGTAAAACAACAGAAAAAGAAGAACAGATTTCCATGGCGGGCGTGGAAAACGACCAAGAACACAAAAACTTGTAATCATAAATTACAGATGAAAAAAATCTCAAAAAACTATAACATACCGATAATTCTCACATCAAAAACGACAAACACGACGTAAATTGAGGCCCACGAACACCATAGTAAACACTGACGCCCAAAATCACGTCCGCCGCCAAAATGCCCACGCCGTCACCTCCGGTGACTACAGATCGCAAAACTCATCCAGCTGAGCGCGCGGACGTGCGGAACCCCTTACATGTCTCCTCTAGCAACGAATGGCCGCAGCATCGCGCTGGGGAACGACCGGAAGCTCCATGTTGCATCCCCTGTTTCCGTCCGTCATGCATGCAGGAAGATCAGTTCTTGTTGAAAAACACGTCAGTCCAAACTGTGAACCACGTCAGTTCAGAAAGGGTAACAGAATAATATTCTGTT
>NC_041382.1:241707289-241707565 GCF_002162155.2 Triticum dicoccoides | reverse complement strand
TATATATATATATATATATATATATATATATATATATATATATATATATATATATATATATATGGTTGCACTATTCGTCACCCTGAGTGAGGAATAGTTATTCTTCACCCCCCTCTATTTTACCATCAATGCACCATAATTTTACATTTCATAAGTTTTGTCTTATTTCCGACGCAAAAAGGGAACGTAAGAAAATATATAATCGCCGTAAAAAATATTTTATGTTATGTAAAATGACAAACGTAAAAACATAGTCTAAAATACACATAAACTACA
>NC_041382.1:241700889-241706351 GCF_002162155.2 Triticum dicoccoides | reverse complement strand
GGCTGCCATCCGCCTCCACCAGCTCGCCGACCATCACGCCCTCTCTTCCCACCAACCTCCGCCATGACCTCTCCTCCCCTCGAAGCTCCCCGCGCGTGGCCGCCAGGAACTTTCCTCCATGGATCCGGCCAAACCACGCGCTGCCGGCCACGGATCCCGTGCACACGCATCCCACCGCAGATCCCGCGCACACCACGACGTTCCATCCACACCACCTCTAGTCATTCCCCTGCTGCCTCACCACCACGCGCCGCCGCCGAACCATCTCGATCCCCACAGCCTCCCTCGCGTCTCCTACAACCTCCCCGCTCGCCGTCGGCGCGGCCGACCTCCGTATGATGCAGCTACCCACCGCTTGCCCATGCGCTCCCACCATGCATGGCCATGTCTCACTTCCTGGCAGCACCCGTGCATCTCCCGTGCATGTCCTCTGCACATCCGCGGCTGTTGGTCACCATGCGCCCCTACCTGATCTTCATGGGGTGCCAGCCGTGACCTTCATTGCGTGCGTCAGACAATAGGTAAAATTGCAGGAGACAACCGTGTCTCGCCCGTGCCATGGGTGTGGCCCTAGCAGAGGTACAGCTGGCCTTCGCCCGGCTCCCCTGAATGAGTAGAAGTTAAATTGATGGTCACAACGCTCGCGTGCGGCTCTCCCACTCTTGTTCTTTCTCCCTGTTTGTATTTATGCCTGAACATTGAAAACAATTCAACGTGTAAACTGTATGTACAATTGCCTGCTAGATGAAGCTCAATGTGCAAAATATATTGTTTTCGTTTCAGTGGACGTCACCTTCTTCCGGCGTGAGGACGGCCCCTCCTTCAGGGCGAGGTGGATTTGGACTTCAGCAGCAGTACGAAGAGCACTTCGGGGACATGGGGCGAACTAAGAAAAATTCGCTGCCCCTCGCTTCGGCGAGCTCAGCTGCTCGTCGTCGAGCATTACGATGTGAGGAGGTCGAGCTTCCCTGCCATGATCAACATGGCGTTCCACCCTTTGCTCTATCGTGTGTGTCCGCGCAAGAAAAATGATCTGCCCGTGGCCTACCAAGTGACCTTCATCACTGTTAGCTTCATCTAAATTCCTCCTGCAACCATGCATCGCCCCTAGTGCCCAGCACCGGCTGCGCCTTCGTCGGTGCCTTTCATCGACCTTCCCCATAGACAGAGTACAAAAGGTTTTGGACTTCAGCAAAAAGTTTTGGCAAGGCAGCTCACAAAAAAAAGCAGCGACCGTGGTCTTCTAAGTAGCCTCGACTAAAAAAAGTAACCTCTATCTCAGCTACTGATGGTCACCATATTGTAAATTGATGCAAAGAACATGTTCTGATTATGTGATGTGTACATTCTTGTTGAAATGCCAATGAGAATTGATATTTTGATATTTTTCTTCTTCCTGAGGTTGCTTTTTTGATGTTTGAGAGCTAATATTTTTGCAAGTTGAAAAATCCAGGTTATGAAGTTCAATGGATGTGAGACTTCTTTTGACATTTCACTCTTAAAAAATTGCTACCAAAAATTTACCTCACATGTTGACACATCCGTGCTCATATCTTCAACCTCTTTCATGTATGTTCTGTGTTCAAAAGTGCTCAATGAAAATTATGTTCGAAGAAGTTGATATATTACTACGTGGAAAAGTCATGTATTAAAAGTACATATCTTCAACCTCTTTCATGTATGTTCTATGTTCAAAAGTGCTCAATGAAAATTATGTTCGGAGAAGTTCATATATTACTACGTGGAAAAGTCATGTATTAAAACTACCCAGTAAGTGAAATGTTTTGCATACCATAGTTCACTATAGTAATTCGTACAACTACAGCCCAATGTGTTGATCTCCTTCACTCCGTATTCACATTCCAAAAAAATTGTTCTGTTATTTACGGGAAAAAATTTGTTGCTAGAATTTTCATATACGTATTGTACTATTAGAAATATCTAATTTAGACCTTCATATTGTCAGACTCTCAAAAATTAGGAAAATTTAGAAGTTTGATTCACAAAAAAAGTAAAAAGAAGAAACCACACGTCCTGAAGTTCAAGCATGTCTAGTTTGGGGAGAAAAAAACACATACAAAAATTAAGTAAACCAAGAAGTCCAAATTAAAATAAAGCAAATCGATGTTTATACAAAATTCATATTTTCCAAATTATTAAAGAATGAAAAAGGAAGCTAAAAAACAAGAAGTTAAAATTTTAAAAATAGAGTAGTTGAAAATTCATAACAAAAAACTATTTTCATCATTTTTGTTACAAAATGAATAACAACAAGAAGTCCAAATTGAAAAAACCAAGAAGTTCAATTTTAAGAAATGGAATAGTTCAATGTGTGTGAAAACCTAGCTTTTCCTCGTTACTAAATAATAAACCAAGAAGTTTGATTTCCAAAAATGGAGCTTTACAAAAATTTGAATTTTTCCCATTACTAATGAAAAATCAAGAAGTTCAGTTCAACATAACCAAGAAGTTGTACGATGTTTATTACAAAACTAGGATTTTTTTTCCGTTACAAATGAGTAACACCAAGAAGTCCAAATTCAAGAAAACAAAGAAGTTCAAATAAAATAACGAAGTACTTTGATGTATACGAAAAACTCAAATTACTTCCTACTATTGGAAAAATATAATTATGAAGTTCATTTTATAAAATGTTTGATCCATATTTAAAAAACTATTTTTTTCTAAAAAAGGCTAAGAAGTTCAAATTAAAATAACACAGAGGTCTCAAGTAAATAAAAAACTTTCTCCCGTTGGAAGTGGTTCCTATTAGAATTTTCTCATTACTAAAATGTTGTGTCTTTTCGACAAGCATGACAAATAAATGTATACGGAAAAATCAAATTATTTTGGTTTCTAGGAAAAAATAGAAGTATGAAAGTTCAATTTAAAAATATTTGTTTGATGCTTATTCGAAAACATATTTTTTTCTTAGAATGAGACTAAGAAGTTCAAATTAAAATAACAGTGAAGTTTGACTTATATAAAAAGTTCAAATTAAAAATGAAGAACATCAAATTAAAATAAAATGAACAAATACAAAGTGTTGTTGTTTATTAAAAAATCTAGGATTTTCACAGATATCCATTTTTTTTAAATTATCAACGATAAAGTTCAAATTGAGAAGGTAGTCAAATTTGATGTCTATTTAAAAATCGAATACAATTCTTTACTCAAAATATAAAAAAGTTGAAGTTCATATTGAAATAACAGATAAGTTCGGAGTTTATTAAAACCTAGGATTTACCTGTTCAAAAAATAAAAAACACAACGCCATTTTTTGCACTTTTAAAAACAACTCATAAACAAAAAAATGTTGCTAGAACTTCAAGTGCTCGACGAGTAAAAGTTCAAAAAAATCGTACGAGAGAGGTTCACCATGTATTTAGATGTCCAAAATACGTAAAAATGTTGTTTTTTGGGTTTTAAAATAATTCTCTTAAACCAGAGAGAAGTTCAAAATGATAATAACCAGAAGTTCACGTACTGCATGGTGTGTGTTTCGTATAATAAAAATACAATAAAGCAAAACAGAGTGAAGTTCAAACAGACATGCCCCAGAAGTTCAACTACTTCACACAGTGCAAAAAACAGCACGTCAAAAACAAAGTGAGGTTCAAATAGACATGCCCGTGAAGTTCAACTACTTCACGCAGTGCATTTCCGTTCGCGATGAACGCAGAAATCATGATCTCGCCATTTTCTAATTTACCTAAAAACTACAGGAATATCATTTGTGTAAGTTTCAAGTCCTCGGTCGGAGAAAGTTAGAAAAATTATTGTGAGAGAGGTTTGTACAAAAGGAATATCATTTGTGTAACACTGACGATGGATGAGAAAATTATAAACGAAAATACCTCACAGAAGTTCAACTGAAAACAGCAGGAAGATCAATTACTATAGTGGATGAATTTCAGATGAAAAACTTTTCAAATTGTCGCGAATATGAAAAAACGATCAACACGGGAAAGTTAAGTGCTTACAGCAGCTTTCCACTGGTATATCACTTGCTCAATTTCGGTGAGTGGATGGAGAGTTACGAGCAGTGGATGGAGACCAACAATCAAAAAAATCACGTGAAAAACAGAGTGAAGTTCAGGTACACGCGCCGAGAAGTTCAGGTTCTTCACGCGGTGCATTTTCGAAGAATCTGTTTCGCGATATAGGCAGAACGCATGATCCCGCCATTTTTTAAATTACTTGAAAACGGCTAGGAATCAGAGAAAACCATCAACATGAAAAAGTTTTGCATTTTCCATAGCTTTTCAGCGATATATTATTTGCCCCATTCCGATAAAGTTTGTAGAAATTACGGCAAAAATACATTTTTTGCCATTTTCGAAACTGACTTAAAACCGTAAAGAATTGGGTGAAAAAATACATACCAAAAAGTTTCGCACTTGTTCAAGCTTTCCAACACCATATCATTTGCTGCATTCGAACGAACGGTTAAAAAATTAGCTCGAAAATACGAACTCGGTAGGACTTGGACCATTTTCTAAATTACTCTTGAACCATTCAAAATTAGAAAAAAAAACTTTCAAGATGAAAAAGTAGTGCATTTTCATAAGCTTTCCAACGCCGTATCATATGCCTCCATTGGATTAGCCGTTTAGAAATGACATCGAAAAAACGAACTCAGCTGTTCGGTTTACGAAATTTAACGTTTTTTCAAATTACTCTTTAACCATAGGGAATTAGAGAAAACTTTCAATATGTGGAAGGAGCGGTTTTGCAGCAGCTTTCCAACACCATATTATATGCCTCATTCCGATAAACGGTTTAGAAATGCGACCGAAAATACGTTTCACGTTTTTTGTGTGAAGAAAAAACGGTTTTCAAAACTGCTCTTAAACCACTTATATTTTGCCAAAAATTTAAGTTGGGTCATGATACTGATGTCCATAGCTTTCCAACGGTATATGGCAAGCCCCATTTGGGCAATGTTGGCAGAAGTTCAACCTAGTTCAGAGGGAAGTTCAACGTACTACTAGCGGGGCGGGTCAGGTTGTGATTAGAATATTATTATGATCCCGTGATCAGAATAGTGTTTATGTATATATATATAGGGTCGCGCTATTCTTCACCCTGGGTGAGGAATAGTTATTCTTCACCCCCCTTTATTTTACCATTAATGCACCATAATTTTACGTTCCGTAAGTTTTGTCTTATTTCCGACGCAAAAAGAGACCGTAAGAAAATATATAATCGCTGTAAAAAATATTTTATGTTATGTAAAATTACAAACGTAAAAACATAGTCTAAAATACACATAAACTGCAAATTTTCTTGTCTTATGACTTATATTTTAATTTTCTTATGTCAAATTTTACGTAGTGAATCAATAGAAATGTAACTATTTGAATTCCAAACATAATTTAATTATAAAATGATCGTAAGATTACCTCGGGTGAGGAATAACTTATTCTGCACCCTGGGTGATGAATAGTAACACTATATAT